>NC_090396.1:77736720-77794652 GCF_036365525.1 Heterodontus francisci | reverse complement strand
TCAGGGGGAGGGGGGAACCGGGGATGAGGGGGGGAAGAAACAGCGGGAGGGGGGGAAGAAACAGGGGGGGGGGGGGACGAAACAGGGGGAGGGGGAACCGGGGATGAGGGGGGGACGAACAGGGGGAGGGGGGAACCGGGGATGAGGGGGGACGAAACAGGGGGAGGGGGGACCGGGGATGAGGGGGGGACGAAACAGGGGGAGGGGGGAACCGGGGATGAGGGGGAAAGAAACAGGGGGAGGGGGGAAAGAAACAGGGGAGGGGGGAACCGGGATGAGGGGGAAAGAAACAGGGGGAGGGGGGAACCGGGGATGAGGGGGGAAAGAAACAGGGGGAGGGGGGAACCGGGGATGAGGGGGGGAAGAAACGGGGAGGGGGGAACCGGGGATGAGGGGGGGAGGGGGGGAGGGGGGAACCGGGGATGAGGGGGGGAAGAAACGGGGAGGGGGGAACCGGGGATGAGGGGGGGAGGGGGGAACCGGGGATGAGGGGGGGAAGAAACAGGGGGAGGGGGGAACCGGGGATGAGGGGGGGAAGCAACAGGGGGAGGGGGGAAGAAACAGGGGGAGGGGGGGACGAAACAGGGGGAGGGGGAACCGGGGATGAGGGGGGGACGAAACAGGGGGAGGGGGAACCGGGGATGAGGGGGGAAAGAAACAGGGGGAGGGGGGAACCGGGATGAGGGGGGAAAGAAACAGGGGGAGGGGGGAACCGGGGATGAGGGGGGAAAGAAACAGGGGGAGGGGGGAACCGGGGATGAGGGGGGAAAGAAACAGGGGGAGGGGGGAAAGAAACAGGGGGAGGGGGGAAAGAAACAGGGGGAGGGGGGAACCGGGGATGAGGGGGAAAGAAACAGGGGGAGGGGGGAACCGGGGATGAGGGGGGAAAGAAACAGGGGAGGGGGAACCGGGGATGAGGGGGGAAAGAAACAGGGGGAGGGGGGAAAGAAACAGGGGGAGGGGGGAACCGGGGATGAGGGGGGAAAGAAACAGGGGGAGGGGGGAACCGGGGATGAGGGGGGAAAGAAACAGGGGAGGGGGGGAACCGGGGATGAGGGGGGAAAGAAACAGGGGGAGGGGGGAACCGGGGATGAGGGGGGAAAGAAACAGGGGGAGGGGGGAACCGGGGATGAGGGGGGGAAGAAACGGGGAGGGGGAACCGGGGAGGGGGGGGGGGAACAGGGGGGGGGGGGGGGTGTGGAACCGGGGATGAGGGGGGGAGGGGGGAACCGGGGATGAGGGGGGGAGGGGGGAACCGGGGATGAGGGGGGGAAGAAACGGGGAGGGGGGAACCGGGGATGAGGGGGGGAGGGGGGGAACCGGGGATGAGGGGGGGAAGAAACAGGGGGAGGGGGGAACCGGGGATGAGGGGGGGAAGCAACAGGGGGAGGGGGGAAGAAACAGGGGGAGGGGGGGACGAAACAGGGGGAGGGGGAACCGGGGATGAGGGGGGGACGAAACAGGGGGAGGGGGAACCGGGGATGAGGGGGGGACGAAACAGGGGGAGGGGGGAACCGGGGATGAGGGGGGGACGAAACAGGGGGAGGGGGGAACCGGGGATGAGGGGGGACGAAACGGGGGGGGGGGGAACCGGGGATGAGGGGGGGAAGAAACAGGGGGAGGGGGGGAAGAAACGAGGGGGGGAAGAAACAGGGGGAGGGGGGGAAGAAACAGGGGGAGGGGGGAACCGGGGAAGAAACAGGGGGAGGGGGGAACCGGGGATGAGGGGGGGAAGAAACAGGGGGAGGGGGGGAAGAAACAGGGGGAGGGGGGGAAGAAACAGGGGGAGGGGGGAACCGGGGATGGGGGGGGGAAGGAACCGGGGATGGGGGGGGGGAAGGAACCGGGGATGGGGGGGGGGGAAGGAACCGGGGATGGGGGGGGGGGAAGGAACCGGGGATGGGGGGGGGAAGGAACCGGGGATGGGGGGGGAAGGAACCGGGAATGGGGGGGGGGAAGGAACCGGGAATGGGGGGCGGAAGGAACCGGGGATGGGGGGGGGGGGGAAGGAACCGGGGATGGGGGGCGGAAGGAACCGGGGATGGGGGGGGGAAGGAACCGGGGATGGGGGGGGGGAAGGAACCGGGGAAGGAACCGGGGATGGGGGGGGAAGGAACCGGGGATGGGGGGAAGGAACCGGGGATGGGGGGGAAGGAACCGGGGATGAGGGGGGAAACCGGGGATGGGGAGGAAGGAACCGGGATGAGGGGGGAAACAGGGGAGGGGGGGAAGGAACCGGGGATGGGGGGGGGAAGGAACCGGGGATGGGGGGGGGGGAAGGAACCGGGGATGGGGGGGAAACAGGGGGAGGGGGGAAACCGGGGATGAGGGGATCCGGGGATGGGGGGGGGGAAGGAACCGGGGATGGGGGGGGAAGGAACCGGGGATGAGGGGGGAAACCGGGGATGAGGGGGGAAACTGGGGGGGGGAAGGAACCGGGGATGAGGGGGGAAACTGGGGGGGGGAAGGAACCGGGATGAGGGGGGAAACGGGGTGGGGGGGAACCGGGGATGGGGGGAAGGAACCGGGGATGAGGGGGGAAGGAACCGGGGATGAGGGGGGAAACGGGGTGGGGGGAAACCGGGGATGGGGGAAGGAACCGGGGATGAGGGGGGAACAGGGGATGAGGGGAACAGGGGATGGGGGGACTGGGGATGAGGGGACTGGGGATGGGGGACTGGGGATGAGGGGGCTGGGGATGAGGGGGCTGGGGATGAGGTGGCTGGGGGGGAACTGGGGATGAGGGGGCTGGGGAGGAACTGGGATGGAGGGGAACAGGGGATGAGGGGAACAAGGGAAAGGGGGAACCGGGGATGGGGGGAACCGGGGATGAGGGGAACAAGGGAAGGGGGGAACCGGGGATGAGGGGAACAAGGGAAGGGGGGAACTGGGGATGGGGGGAACAAGGGATGGGGGGACTGGGGATGGGGGGGGAACCGGGGATGGGGGGGGAACGAGGGATGCGGGGACTGGGGATGGGGGGGAACAAGGGATGGGGAACCGGGGATGAGGGGAACAAGGGATGGGGGGACTGGGGATGAGGGGGCTGGGGATGAGGTGGCTGGGGGGAACTGGGGATGAGGGGGCTGGGGGGGAACTGGGATGGGGGGACTGGGGATGGAGGGGAACAGGGGATGGGGGGGAACAGGGGATGAGGGAACGGGATAGGGGGGAACAGGGGATGAGGGAACAGGGGATGGGGGGAACAAGGGATGGGGGAACAAGGGATGGAGGAACCGGGGATGAGGGGAACAAGGGATGAGGGGAACAAGGGATGGGGGGAACCGGGGATGAGGGGAACAAGGGATGAGGGGAACAAGGGATGGGGGGAACCGGGGATGAGGGGAACAAGGGATGGGGGGAACCGGGATGAGGGGAACAAGGGATGGGGGGGAACCGGGGATGGGGGGGAACAGGGGATGGGGGGGAACCGGGGATGGGGGGGAACCGGGGATGGGGGGAACCGGGGATGAGGGGAACAAGGGATGGGGGGAACCGGGGATGAGGGGAACAAGGGATGGGGGAACCGGGGATGAGGGGAACAAGGATGGGGGGAACAGGGATGGGGGGAACCGGGGATGAGGGGAACAGGGGATGGGGGGAACCGGGGATGAGGGGAACAAGGGATGGGGGGAACCGGGGATGAGGGGAACAGGGGATGGGGGAACCGGGGATGAGGGAACAGGGGATGGGGGGAACCGGGGATGGGGGAAACCGGGGATGAGGGGAACAAGGGATGGGGGGAACAGGGGATGGGGGGAACCGGGGATGGGGGGACTGGGATGAGGGGAACAAGGGATGAGGGGAACAAGGGATGGGGGGACTGGGGATGAGGGAACCGGGGATGGGGGGGGAACAAGGGGTGGGGGGGACTGGGATGAGGGAACCGGGGATGGGGGAACCGGGGATGGGGGGGAACAAGGGATGGGGGGACTGGGGATGAGGGAACAAGGGATGGGGGGACTGGGGATGAGGGAACAAGGGATGGGTGGAACAAGGGATGGGGGGAACCGGGGATGAGGGGAACAAGGGATGGGGGGAACCGGGGATGAGGGGAACAAGGGATGGGGGGACTGGGGATGAGGGGAACAAGGATGGGGGGGACTGGGGATGGGGGGGAACAAGGGATGAGGGAACCGGGGATGGGGGGACTGGGGATGAGGGAACAAGGGATGGGGGGAACCGGGGATGGGGGGGACTGGGGATGAGGGAACCGGGGATGGGGGGACTGGGGATGGGGGGAACAAGGGATGGGGGGAACCGGGGATGAGGGGAACAAGGATGGGGGGAACCGGGGATGAAGGGAACAAGGGATGGGGGGACTGGGGATGGGGGAACCGGGGATGGGGGGAAACCGGGGATGAGGGGAACAAGGGATGAGGGGGACTGGGGATGGGGGGGACTGGGGAATGAGGGAACCGGGGATGGGGGGGAACAAGGGATGAGGGAACCGGGGATGGGGGAACAGGGGATGAGGGGAACAAGGGATGAGGGGGACTGGGGATGGGGGAACCGGGGATGGGGGGGATGGGGGGGAACAAGGGATGAGGAACCGGGGATGGGGGAACAAGGGATGGGGGGAACCGGGGATGAGGGGAACAGGGGATGGGGCGAACCGGGGATGAGGGGAACAGGGGATGGGGGGAACCAGGGATGAGGGGAACAAGGGAATGGGGGGGAACCGGGGATGGGGGGAACCGGGGATGAGGGGAACAAGGGATGGGGGAACCGGGGATGGGGGAAACAAGGGATGGGGGGGAACCGGGGATGAGGGGAACAAGGGATGGGGGGACTGGGGATGAGGGAACCGGGGATGGGGGGGGAACAAGGGGTGGGGGAACCGGGGATGGGGGGGAACAAGGGATGGGGGGAATGGGGATGAGGGAACAAGGGATGGGGGGAACCGGGGATGAGGGGAACAAGGGATGGGGGGAACCGGGGATGAGGGGAACAAGGGATGGGGGGAACCGGGGATGAGGGGAACAAGGGATGGGGGGACTGGGGATGAGGGGAACAAGGGATGGGGGGACTGGGGATGAGGGAACCGGGGATGGGGGGGAACAAGGGATGGGGGGACTGGGGATGAGGGAACCGGGGATGGGGGGACTGGGGATGAGGGAACAAGGGATGGGGGGAACCGGGATGAGGGGAACCGGGGATGAAGGGAACAAGGGATGGGGGGAACCGGGGATGAGGGGAACAAGGATGGGGGGATGAGGGGAACAAGGGATGGGGAAACTGGGGATGAGGGGAACCGGGGATGAGGGGAACAAGGGATGGGGGGAACCGGGGATGGGGGGAACAAGGGATGAGGGGAACAGGGGATGAGGGGAACAAGGGATGGGGGGAACCGGGATGAGGGGAACAAGGGATGGGGGGACTGGGGATGAGGGGAACAAGGGATGGGGGGGGACTGGGGATGAGGGAACCGGGGATGGGGGGGACTGGGGATGAGGGAACAAGGGATGGGGGGAACAAGGATGGGGGGAACCGGGGATGAAGGGAACAAGGGATGGGGGGAACAAGGGATGGGGGGAACCGGGGATGAAGGGAACAAGGGATGGGGGGAACCGGGGATGAGGGGAACAAGGGATGGGGGGAACAAGGGATGGGGGAAACTGGGGATGAGGGGAACAAGGGATGGGGGGAACAAGGGATGGTGGGAACCGGGGATGGGGGGAACAAGGGATGGGGGGAACAAGGGATGGGGGAAACTGGGGATGAGGGGAACAAGGGATGGGGGGAACCGGGGATGAGGGGAACAAGGGATGGGGTGAACCGGGGATGAGGGGAACAAGGGATGGGGGGAACAAGGGATGGGGGAAACTGGGGATGAGGGGAACAAGGGATGGGGGGAACCGGGGATGAGGGGAACAAGGGATGAGGGGAACAAGGGATGGGGGGAACCGGGGATGAGGGGAACAAGGGATGGGGGGAACAAGGGATGGTGGGAACCGGGGATGGGGGGACTGGGGATGAGGGTGGGGGGATATGGGGGAACAAGGGTAGGGGGATATGGGGGGGCCGGGGTCTCCTCAGATACTGAAGCAGTCCGTCTCGACATGAAGCAAGACCCAGACAATATCCAGGCTTGGGCTGATAAGTGACAAGTACCATTCGAGCCACACAAGTGCCAGGCAATGACCATCTCCAACAAGAGAGAATCTAACCATCTCCCCTTGACATTCAAATAAAAGCAAAATACTGCGGATGCTGGAAATCTGAAATAAAAACAAGAAATGCTGGAACCACTCAGCAGGTCTGGCAGCATCTGTGTAAAGAGAAGCAGAGTTAACGTTTCGGGTCAGTGACCCTTCTTCAGAACTGACAAATATTAGAAATGTCACAGGTTACAAGCAAGTGAGGTGGGGGTGGGGCAAGAGATAACAAAGAAGGTGTAGATTGGACAAGGTCACAGAACTGAACAAAAGGTCAGGGAGCAAAGGCAAACAATATGTTAATAGTGTGTTGAAAGACAAAGCATTAGTACAGATAGGGTGTTAACAGACTGAAGATAGAACAGCAGCAAATCCAAACATGAAAAATATCCTGAAAAACCTGGTGGAGGCAGGTTCAGTGAGTGTTTAGGATCTGGAATGCACTGTCTGAGAGTGTGGTGGAGGCAGGTTCAGTCAGTGTTTAGGATCTGGAATGCACTGTCTGAGACTGGTGGAGGCAGGTTCAGTGAGTGTAGGATGTGGAATGCACTGTCTGAGAGTGCAGTGGAGGCAGGTTCAGTGAGTGTTTAGGATCTGGAATACACTGAGAGTTTGGTGGAGGCAGGTTCAGTGAGTGTTTAGGATCTGGAATGCACTGTCTGAGAATGTGCTGGAGGCAGGTTCAGTGAGTGTTTAGGATCTGGAATGCACTGTCTGAGAGTGTGGTGGAGGCAGGTTCAGTGAGTGTTTAGGATGTGGAATGCACTGTCTGAGAGTGTGGTGGAGGCAGGTTCAGTGAGTGTTTAGGATGTGGAATGCACTGTCTGAGAGTGTGTTGGAGGCAGGTTCAGTGAGTGTTTAGGATGTGGAATGCACTGTCTGAGAGTGTGTTGGAGGCAGGTTCAGTGAGTGTTTAGGATGTGGAATGCACTGTCTGAGAGTGTGTTGGAGGCAGGTTCAGTGAGTGTTTAGGATGTGGAATGCACTGTCTGAGAGTGTGGTGGAGGCAGGTTCAGTGAGTGTTTAGGATGTGGAATGCACTGTCTGAGAGTGTGGTGGAGGCAGGTTCAGTGAGTGTTTAGGATGTGGAATGCACTGTCTGAGAGTGTGGTGCAGGCAGGTTCAGTGTGTGTTTAGGATCTGGAATGCATTGTCTGAGAGTCTGGTGGAGGTAGGTTCAGTGAGTGTTTAGGATCTGGAATGCACTGTCTGAGAGTGTGGTGGAAGCAGGTTCAGTGAGTGTTTAGGATGTGGAATGCACTGTCTGAGAGTGCGGGGGAGGCAGGTTCAGTGAGTGTTTCGGATCTGGAATACACTGTCTGAGACTGTGGTGGAGGCAGGTTCAGTGAGTCTTTAGGATCTGGAATGCACTGTCTGAGAGTGTGGTGGAGGCAGGTTCAGTGAGTGTTTAGGATCTGGAATGCACTGTCAGAGCGTGCAGTGGAGGCAGGTTCAGTGAGTGTTTAGGATCTGGAATACACTGTCTGGGAGCATGGTGGAGGCAGGTTCAGTGAGTGTTTAGGATCTGGAATGCACTGTCTGAGAGTGTGGTGGAGGCAGGTTCAGTGAGTGTTTAGGATGTGGAATGCACTGTTTGAGAGTGTGTTGGAGGCAGGTTCAGTGAGTGTTTAGGATCTGGAATGCACTGTCTGAGAGTGTGTTGGAGGCAGGTTCAGTGAGTGTTTAGGATGTGGAATGCACTGTCTGAGAGTTTGGTGGAGGCAGGTTCAGTGAGTGTTTAGGATGTGGAATGCACTGCCTGAGAGTGTGTTGGAGACAGGTTCAGTGAGTGTTTAGGATCTGGAATGCACTGTCTGAGAGTGTGGTGGAGGCAGGTTCAGTGAGTGTTTAGGATGTGGAATGCACTGTCTGAGAGTGTGTTGGAGGCAGGTTCAGTGAGTGTTTAGGATCTGGAATGCACTGTCTGAGAGTGTGTTGGAGGCAGGTTCAGTGAGTGTTTAGGATCTGGAATGCACTGCCTGAGAGTGTGGTGCAGACAGGTTCAGTGAGTGTTTAGGATGTGGAATGCACTGTCTGAGAGTGTGGTGGAGGCAGGTTCAGTGAGTGTTTAGGATGTGGAATGCACTGTCTGAGAGTGTGGTGGAGGCAGGTTCAGTGAGTGTTTAGGATGTGGAATGCACTGTCTGAGAGTGTGGTGCAGGCAGGTTCAGTGAGTGTTTAGGATGTGGAATGCATTGTCTGAGAGTCTGGTGGAGGTAGGTTCAGTGAGTGTTTAGGATCTGGAATGCACTGTCTGAGAGTGTGGTGGAAGCAGGTTCAGTGAGTGTTTAGGATGTGGAATGCACTGTCAGAGCGTGCAGTGGAGGCAGGTTCAGTGAGTGTTTAGGATCTGGAATACACTGTCTGAGACTGTGGTGGAGGCAGGTTCAGTGAGTGTTTAGGATCTGGAATGCACTGTCTGAGAGTGTGGTGGAGGCAGGTTCAGTGAGTGTTTAGGATCTGGAATGCACTGTCAGAGCGTGCAGTGGAGGCAGGTTCAGTGAGTGTTTAGGATCTGGAATACACTGTCTGGGAGCATGGTGGAGGCAGGTTCAGTGAGTGTTTAGGATCTGGAATGCACTGTCTGAGAGTGTGGTGGAGGCAGGTTCAGTGAGTGTTTAGGATCTGGAATGCACTGCCTGAGAGTGTGGTGGAGGCAGGTTCAGTGAGTGTTTAGGATGTGGAATGCACTGTCAGAGTGTGGTGGAGGCAGGTTCAGTGAGTGTTTAGGATCTGGAATACACTGTCTGGGAGCATGGTGGAGGCAGGTTCAGTGAGTGTTTAGCATCTGGAATGCACTGTCTGAGAGTTTGGTGGAGGCAGGTTCAGTGAGTGTTTAGGATCTAGAATGCACTGCCTGAGAGTGTGGTGGAGGCAGGTTCAGTGAGTATTTAGGATCTGGAATGCACTGTCTGAGAGTGTGGTGCAGACAGGTTCAGTGAGTGTTTAGGATGTGGAATGCACTGTCAGAGTTTGGTGGAGTCAGGTTCAGTGAGTGTTTAGGATCTGGAATACACTGTCTGAGACTGTGGTGGAGGCAGGTTCAGTGAGTGTTTAGGATCTGGAATGCACTGTCAGAGAGTGCAGTGGAGGCAGGTTCAGTGAGTGTTTAGGATCTGGAATACACTGAGAGTTTGGTGGAGGCAGGTTCAGTGAGTGTTTAGGATGTGGAATGCACTGCCTGAGAGTGTGGTGGAGCCAGGTTCAGTGAGTGTTTAGGATGTGGAATGCACTGTCTGAGACTGGTGGAGGCAGGTTCAGTGAGTGTTTAGGATGTGGAATGCACTGTCTGAGAGTTTGGTGGAGGCAGGTTCAGTGAGTCTTTAGGATGTGGAATGCACTGCCTGAGAGTGTGTTGGAGACAGGTTCAGTGAGTGTTTAGGATCTGGAATGCACTGTCTGAGAGTGTGGTGGAGGCAGGTTCAGTGAGTGTTTAGGATGTGGAATGCACTGTCTGAGAGTGTGTTGGAGGCAGGTTCAGTGAGTGTTTAGGATGTGGAATGCACTGTCTGAGAGTGTGTTGGAGGCAGGTTCAGTGAGTGTTTAGGATCTGGAATGCACTGCCTGAGAGTGTGGTGCAGACAGGTTCAGTGAGTGTTTAGGATGTGGAATGCACTGTCTGAGAGTGTGGTGGAGGCAGGTTCAGTGAGTGTTTAGGATGTGGAATGCACTGTCTGAGAGTGTGGTGGAGGCAGGTTCAGTGAGTGTTTAGGATGTGGAATGCACTGTCTGAGAGTGTGGTGCAGGCAGGTTCAGTGTGTGTTTAGGATCTGGAATGCATTGTCTGAGAGTCTGGTGGAGGTAGGTTCAGTGAGTGTTTAGGATCTGGAATGCACTGTCTGAGAGTGTGGTGGAAGCAGGTTCAGTGAGTGTTTAGGATGTGGAATGCACTGTCTGAGAGTGTGGGGGAGGCAGGTTCAGTGAGTGTTTCGGATCTGGAATACACTGTCTGAGAGTGTGGTGGAGGCAGGTTCAGTGAGTATTTAGGATCTGGAATACACTGTCTGGGAGCATGGTGGAGGCAGGTTCAGTGAGTGTTTAGCATCTGGAATGCACTGTCTGAGAGTTTGGTGGAGGCAGGTTCAGTGAGTGTTTAGGATCTAGAATGCACTGCCTGAGAGTGTGGTGCAGACAGGTTCAGTGAGTGTTTAGGATGTGGAATGCACTGTCTGAGAGTGTGGTGGAGGCAGGTTCAGTGAGTGTTCAGGATCTGGAATGCACTGTCTGAGAGTTTGGTGGAGTCAGGTTCAGTGAGTGTTTAGGATGTGGAATGCACTGTCTGAGAGTGTGGTGGAGGCAGGTTCAGTGAGTGTTCAGGATCTGGAATGCACTGTCTGAGACTGTGGTGGAGGCAGGTTCAGTGAGTGTTTAGGATCTGGAATACACTGAGAGTTTGGTGGAGGCAGGTTCAGTGAGTGTTTAGGATGTGGAATGCACTGCCTGAGAGTGTGGTGGAGCCAGGTTCAGTGAGTGTTTAGGATGTGGAATGCACTGTCTGAGACTGGTGGAGGCAGGTTCAGTGAGTGTTTAGGATGTGGAATGCACTGTCTGAGAGTTTGGTGGAGGCAGGTTCAGTGAGTGTTTAGGATCTGGAATGCACTGCCTGAGAGTGTGTTGGAGACAGGTTCAGTGAGTGTTTAGGATCTGGAATGCACTGTCTGAGAGTGTGGTGGAGGCAGGTTCAGTGAGTGTTTAGGATGTGGAATGCACTGCCTGAGAGTGTGGTGGAGGCAGGTTCAGTGAGTATTTAGGATCTGGAATGCACTGTCTGAGAGTGTGGTGCAGACAGGTTCAGTGAGTGTTTAGGATGTGGAATGCACTGTCTGAGAGTTTGGTGGAGTCAGGTTCAGTGAGTGTTTAGGATCTGGCATACACTGTCTGAGACTGTGGTGGAGGCAGGTTCAGTGAGTGTTTAGGATCTGGAATGCACTGTCAGAGAGTGCAGTGGAGGCAGGTTCAGTGAGTGTTTAGGATCTGGAATACACTGAGAGTTTGGTGGAGGCAGGTTCAGTGAGTGTTTAGGATGTGGAATGCACTGCCTGAGAGTGTGGTGGAGCCAGGTTCAGTGAGTGTTTAGGATGTGGAATGCACTGTCTGAGACTGGTGGAGGCAGGTTCAGTGAGTGTTTAGGATGTGGAATGCACTGTCTGAGAGTTTGGTGGAGGCAGGTTCAGTGAGTCTTTAGGATGTGGAATGCACTGCCTGAGAGTGTGTTGGAGACAGGTTCAGTGAGTGTTTAGGATCTGGAATGCACTGTCTGAGAGTGTGGTGGAGGCAGGTTCAGTGAGTGTTTAGGATGTGGAATGCACTGTCTGAGAGTGTGTTGGAGGCAGGTTCAGTGAGTGTTTAGGATGTGGAATGCACTGTCTGAGAGTGTGTTGGAGGCAGGTTCAGTGAGTGTTTAGGATCTGGAATGCACTGCCTGAGAGTGTGGTGCAGACAGGTTCAGTGAGTGTTTAGGATGTGGAATGCACTGTCTGAGAGTGTGGTGGAGGCAGGTTCAGTGAGTGTTTAGGATGTGGAATGCACTGTCTGAGAGTGTGGTGGAGGCAGGTTCAGTGAGTGTTTAGGATGTGGAATGCACTGTCTGAGAGTGTGGTGCAGGCAGGTTCAGTGTGTGTTTAGGATCTGGAATGCATTGTCTGAGAGTCTGGTGGAGGTAGGTTCAGTGAGTGTTTAGGATCTGGAATGCACTGTCTGAGAGTGTGGTGGAAGCAGGTTCAGTGAGTGTTTAGGATGTGGAATGCACTGTCTGAGAGTGTGGGGGAGGCAGGTTCAGTGAGTGTTTCGGATCTGGAATACACTGTCTGAGAGTGTGGTGGAGGCAGGTTCAGTGAGTATTTAGGATCTGGAATACACTGTCTGGGAGCATGGTGGAGGCAGGTTCAGTGAGTGTTTAGCATCTGGAATGCACTGTCTGAGAGTTTGGTGGAGGCAGGTTCAGTGAGTGTTTAGGATCTAGAATGCACTGCCTGAGAGTGTGGTGCAGACAGGTTCAGTGAGTGTTTAGGATGTGGAATGCACTGTCTGAGAGTGTGGTGGAGGCAGGTTCAGTGAGTGTTCAGGATCTGGAATGCACTGTCTGAGAGTTTGGTGGAGTCAGGTTCAGTGAGTGTTTAGGATGTGGAATGCACTGTCTGAGAGTGTGGTGGAGGCAGGTTCAGTGAGTGTTCAGGATCTGGAATGCACTGTCTGAGACTGTGGTGGAGGCAGGTTCAGTGAGTGTTTAGGATCTGGAATACACTGAGAGTTTGGTGGAGGCAGGTTCAGTGAGTGTTTAGGATGTGGAATGCACTGCCTGAGAGTGTGGTGGAGCCAGGTTCAGTGAGTGTTTAGGATGTGGAATGCACTGTCTGAGACTGGTGGAGGCAGGTTCAGTGAGTGTTTAGGATGTGGAATGCACTGTCTGAGAGTTTGGTGGAGGCAGGTTCAGTGAGTGTTTAGGATCTGGAATGCACTGCCTGAGAGTGTGTTGGAGACAGGTTCAGTGAGTGTTTAGGATCTGGAATGCACTGTCTGAGAGTGTGGTGGAGGCAGGTTCAGTGAGTGTTTAGGATGTGGAATGCACTGTCTGAGAGTGTGTTGGAGGCAGGTTCAGTGAGTGTTTAGGATGTGGAATGCACTGTCTGAGAGTGTGTTGGAGGCAGGTTCAGTGAGTGTTTAGGATCTGGAATGCACTGCCTGAGAGTGTGGTGCAGACAGGTTCAGTGAGTGTTTAGGATGTGGAATGCACTGTCTGAGAGTGTGGTGGAGGCAGGTTCAGTGAGTGTTTAGGATGTGGAATGCACTGTCTGAGAGTGTGGTGGAGGCAGGTTCAGTGAGTGTTTAGGATGTGGAATGCACTGTCTGAGAGTGTGGTGCAGGCAGGTTCAGTGTGTGTTTAGGATCTGGAATGCATTGTCTGAGAGTCTGGTGGAGGTAGGTTCAGTGAGTGTTTAGGATCTGGAATGCACTGTCTGAGAGTGTGGTGGAGGCAGGTTCAGTGAGTGTTTAGGATGTGGAATGCACTGTCTGAGAGTGTGGTGGAAGCAGGTTCAGTGAGTGTTTAGGATGTGGAATGCACTGTCTGAGAGTGTGGGGGAGGCAGGTTCAGTGAGTGTTTCGGATCTGGAATACACTGTCTGAGACTGTGGTGGAGGCAGGTTCAGTGAGTGTTTAGGATCTGGAATGCACTGTCTGAGAGTGTGGTGGAGGCAGGTTCAGTGAGTGTTTAGGATCTGGAATGCACTGTCAGAGCGTGCAGTGGAGGCAGGTTCAGTGAGTGTTTAGGATCTGGAATACACTGTCTGGGAGCATGGTGGAGGCAGGTTCAGTGAGTGTTTAGGATCTGGAATGCACTGTCTGAGACTGGTGGAGGCAGGTTCAGTGAGTGTTTAGGATCTGGAATGCACTGTCTGAGAGTGTGGTGGAGGCAGGTTCAGTGAGTGTTTAGGATCTGGAATGCACTGTCTGAGAGTGTGGTGGAGGCAGGTTCAGTGAGTGTTTAGGATCTGGAATGCACTGTCAGAGAGTGCAGTGGAGGCAGGTTCAGTGAGTGTTTAGGATCTGGAATACATTGTCAGAGAGTGCAGTGGAGGCAGGTTCAGTGAGTGTTTAGGATCTGGAATGCACTGTCTGAGACTGGTGGAGGCAGGTTCAGTGAGTGTTTAGGATGTGGAATGCACTGTCTGAGAGTTTGGTGGAGGCAGGTTCAGTGAGTCTTTAGGATGTGGAATGCACTGCCTGAGAGTGTGTTGGAGACAGGTTCGGTGAGTGTTTAGGATCTGGAATGCACTGTCTGAGAGTGTGGTGGAGGCAGGTTCAGTGAGTGTTTAGGATGTGGAATGCACTGTCTGAGAGTGTGTTGGAGGCAGGTTCAGTGAGTGTTTAGGATCTGGAATGCACTGCCTGAGAGTGTGGTGCAGACAGGTTCAGTGAGTGTTTAGGATGTGGAATGCACTGTCTGAGAGTGTGGTGCAGGCAGGTTCAGTGAGTGTTTAGGATGTGGAATGCATTGTCTGAGAGTCTGGTGGAGGTAGGTTCAGTGAGTGTTTAGGATCTGGAATGCACTGTCTGAGAGTGTGGTGGAAGCAGGTTCAGTGAGTGTTTAGGATGTGGAATGCACTGTCTGAGAGTGTGGTGGAGGCAGGTTCAGTGAGTGTTTCGGATCTGGAATACACTGTCTGAGACTGTGGTGGAGGCAGGTTCAGTGAGTGTTTAGGATCTGGAATGCACTGTCTGAGAGTGTGGTGGAGGCAGGTTCAGTGAGTGTTTAGGATCTGGAATGCACTGTCAGAGCGTGCAGTGGAGGCAGGTTCAGTGAGTGTTTAGGATCTGGAATGCACTGTCTGAGAGTGTGGTGGAGGCAGGTTCAGTGAGTGTTTAGGATCTGGAATGCACTGCCTGAGAGTGTGGTGGAGGCAGGTTCAGTGAGTGTTTAGGATGTGGAATGCACTGTCTGAGAGTGTGGTGGAGGCAGGTTCAGTGAGTGTTTAGCATCTGGAATGCACTGTCTGAGAGTTTGGTGGAGGCAGGTTCAGTGAGTGTTTAGGATCTAGAATGCACTGCCTGAGAGTGTGGTGGAGGCAGGTTCAGTGAGTATTTAGGATCTGGAATGCACTGTCTGAGAGTGTGGTGCAGACAGGTTCAGTGAGTGTTTAGGATGTGGAATGCACTGCCTGAGAGTGTGTTGGAGACAGGTTCAGTGAGTGTTTAGGATCTGGAATGCACTGTCTGAGAGTGTGGTGGAGGCAGGTTCAGTGAGTGTTTAGGATGTGGAATGCACTGTCTGAGAGTGTGTTGGAGGCAGGTTCAGTGAGTGTTTAGGATGTGGAATGCACTGTCTGAGAGTGTGTTGGAGGCAGGTTCAGTGAGTGTTTAGGATCTGGAATGCACTGCCTGAGAGTGTGGTGCAGACAGGTTCAGTGAGTGTTTAGGATGTGGAATGCACTGTCTGAGAGTGTGGTGGAGGCAGGTTCAGTGAGTGTTTAGGATGTGGAATGCACTGTCTGAGAGTGTGGTGGAGGCAGGTTCAGTGAGTGTTTAGGATGTGGAATGCACTGTCTGAGAGTGTGGTGCAGGCAGGTTCAGTGTGTGTTTAGGATCTGGAATGCATTGTCTGAGAGTCTGGTGGAGGTAGGTTCAGTGAGTGTTTAGGATCTGGAATGCACTGTCTGAGAGTGTGGTGGAAGCAGGTTCAGTGAGTGTTTAGGATGTGGAATGCACTGTCTGAGAGTGTGGGGGAGGCAGGTTCAGTGAGTGTTTCGGATCTGGAATACACTGTCTGAGAGTGTGGTGGAGGCAGGTTCAGTGAGTATTTAGGATCTGGAATACACTGTCTGGGCGCATGGTGGAGGCAGGTTCAGTGAGTGTTTAGCATCTGGAATGCACTGTCTGAGAGTTTGGTGGAGGCAGGTTCAGTGAGTGTTTAGGATCTAGAATGCACTGCCTGAGAGTGTGGTGCAGACAGGTTCAGTGAGTGTTTAGGATGTGGAATGCACTGTCTGAGAGTGTGGTGGAGGCAGGTTCAGTGAGTGTTCAGGATCTGGAATGCACTGTCTGAGAGTTTGGTGGAGTCATGTTCAGTGAGTGTTTAGGATGTGGAATGCACTGTCTGAGAGTGTGGTGGAGGCAGGTTCAGTGAGTGTTCAGGATCTGGAATGCACTGTCTGAGACTGTGGTGGAGGCAGGTTCAGTGAGTGTTTAGGATCTGGAATACACTGAGAGTTTGGTGGAGGCAGGTTCAGTGAGTGTTTAGGATGTGGAATGCACTGCCTGAGAGTGTGGTGGAGCCAGGTTCAGTGAGTGTTTAGGATGTGGAATGCACTGTCTGAGACTGGTGGAGGCAGGTTCAGTGAGTGTTTAGGATGTGGAATGCACTGTCTGAGAGTTTGGTGGAGGCAGGTTCAGTGAGTGTTTAGGATCTGGAATGCACTGCCTGAGAGTGTGTTGGAGACAGGTTCAGTGAGTGTTTAGGATCTGGAATGCACTGTCTGAGAGTGTGGTGGAGGCAGGTTCAGTGAGTGTTTAGGATGTGGAATGCACTGTCTGAGAGTGTGTTGGAGGCAGGTTCAGTGAGTGTTTAGGATGTGGAATGCACTGTCTGAGAGTGTGTTGGAGGCAGGTTCAGTGAGTGTTTAGGATCTGGAATGCACTGCCTGAGAGTGTGGTGCAGACAGGTTCAGTGAGTGTTTAGGATGTGGAATGCACTGTCTGAGAGTGTGGTGGAGGCAGGTTCAGTGAGTGTTTAGGATGTGGAATGCACTGTCTGAGAGTGTGGTGGAGGCAGGTTCAGTGAGTGTTTAGGATGTGGAATGCACTGTCTGAGAGTGTGGTGCAGGCAGGTTCAGTGTGTGTTTAGGATCTGGAATGCATTGTCTGAGAGTCTGGTGGAGGTAGGTTCAGTGAGTGTTTAGGATCTGGAATGCACTGTCTGAGAGTGTGGTGGAGGCAGGTTCAGTGAGTGTTTAGGATGTGGAATGCACTGTCTGAGAGTGTGGTGGAAGCAGGTTCAGTGAGTGTTTAGGATGTGGAATGCACTGTCTGAGAGTGTGGGGGAGGCAGGTTCAGTGAGTGTTTCGGATCTGGAATACACTGTCTGAGAGTGTGGTGGAGGCAGGTTCAGTGAGTGTTTAGGATCTGGAATGCACTGTCTGAGAGTGTGGTGGAGGCAGGTTCAGTGAGTGTTTAGGATCTGGAATGCACTGTCAGAGCGTGCAGTGGAGGCAGGTTCAGTGAGTGTTTAGGATCTGGAATACACTGTCTGGGAGCATGGTGGAGGCAGGTTCAGTGAGTGTTTAGGATCTGGAATGCACTGTCTGAGACTGGTGGAGGCAGGTTCAGTGAGTGTTTAGGATCTGGAATGCACTGTCTGAGAGTGTGGTGGAGGCAGGTTCAGTGAGTGTTTAGGATCTGGAATGCACTGTCTGAGAGTGTGGTGGAGGCAGGTTCAGTGAGTGTTTAGGATCTGGAATGCACTGTCAGAGAGTGCAGTGGAGGCAGGTTCAGTGAGTGTTTAGGATCTGGAATACATTGTCAGAGAGTGCAGTGGAGGCAGGTTCAGTGAGTGTTTAGGATCTGGAATGCACTGTCTGAGACTGGTGGAGGCAGGTTCAGTGAGTGTTTAGGATGTGGAATGCACTGTCTGAGAGTTTGGTGGAGGCAGGTTCAGTGAGTCTTTAGGATGTGGAATGCACTGCCTGAGAGTGTGTTGGAGACAGGTTCAGTGAGTGTTTAGGATGTGGAATGCACTGTCTGAGAGTGTGGTGGAGGCAGGTTCAGTGAGTGTTTAGGATGTGGAATGCACTGTCTGAGAGTGTGTTGGAGGCAGGTTCAGTGAGTG
This sequence comes from Heterodontus francisci, assembly GCF_036365525.1. Lineage (NCBI taxonomy): Eukaryota > Metazoa > Chordata > Chondrichthyes > Heterodontiformes > Heterodontidae > Heterodontus > Heterodontus francisci. Next base: position 77,777,174 of record NC_090396.1, on the reverse strand, counting down.
TTTAGGATCTGGAATGCACTGCCTGAGAGTGTGGTGCAGACAGGTTCAGTGAGTGTTTAGGATGTGGAATGCACTGTCTGAGAGTGTGGTGCAGGCAGGTTCAGTGAGTGTTTAGGATGTGGAATGCATTGTCTGAGAGTCTGGTGGAGGTAGGTTCAGTGAGTGTTTAGGATCTGGAATGCACTGTCTGAGAGTGTGGTGGAAGCAGGTTCAGTGAGTGTTTAGGATGTGGAATGCACTGTCTGAGAGTGTGGTGGAGGCAGGTTCAGTGAGTGTTTCGGATCTGGAATACACTGTCTGAGACTGTGGTGGAGGCAGGTTCAGTGAGTGTTTAGGATCTGGAATGCACTGTCTGAGAGTGTGGTGGAGGCAGGTTCAGTGAGTGTTTAGGATCTGGAATGCACTGTCAGAGCGTGCAGTGGAGGCAGGTTCAGTGAGTGTTTAGGATCTGGAATGCACTGTCTGAGAGTGTGGTGGAGGCAGGTTCAGTGAGTGTTTAGGATCTGGAATGCACTGCCTGAGAGTGTGGTGGAGGCAGGTTCAGTGAGTGTTTAGGATGTGGAATGCACTGTCTGAGAGTGTGGTGGAGGCAGGTTCAGTGAGTGTTTAGCATCTGGAATGCACTGTCTGAGAGTTTGGTGGAGGCAGGTTCAGTGAGTGTTTAGGATCTGGAATGCACTGCCTGAGAGTGTGGTGGAGGCAGGTTCAGTGAGTATTTAGGATCTGGAATGCACTGTCTGAGAGTGTGGTGCAGACAGGTTCAGTGAGTGTTTAGGATGTGGAATGCACTGTCTGAGAGTTTGGTGGAGTCAGGTTCAGTGAGTGTTAGGATCTGGAATGCACTGACTGAGAGTGTGGTGGAGGCAGGTTCAGTGAGTGTTTAGGATGTGGAATGCACTGTCTGAGAGTGTGTTGGAGGCAGGTTCAGTGAGTGTTTAGGATGTGGAATGCACTGTCTGAGAGTTTGGTGGAGGCAGGTTCAGTGAGTGTTTAGGATCTGGACTGCACTGCCTGAGAGTGTGGTGCAGACAGGTTCAGTGAGTGTTTAGGATGTGGAATGCACTGTCTGAGACTGGTGGAGGCAGGTTCAGTGAGTGTTTAGGATGTGGAATGCACTGTCTGAGAGTGTGTTGGAGGCAGGTTCAGTGAGTGTTTAGGATCTGGAATGCACTGCCTGAGAGTGTGTTGGAGACAGGTTCAGTGAGTGTTTAGGATCTGGAATGCACTGTCTGAGAGTGTGTTGGAGGCAGGTTCAGTGAGTGTTTAGGATCTGGAATGCACTGTCTGAGAGTGTGTTGGAGGCAGGTTCAGTGAGTGTTTAGGATCTGGAATGCACTGCCTGAGAGTGTGGTGCAGACAGGTTCAGTGAGTGTTTAGGATGTGGAATGCACTGTCTGAGAGTGTGGTGGAGGCAGGTTCAGTGAGTGTTTAGGATGTGGAATGCACTGCCTGAGAGTGTGGTGGAGGCAGGTTCAGTGAGTGTTTAGGATCTGGAATGCACTGTCGGAGAGTGTGGTGCAGGCAGGTTCAGTGAGTGTTTAGGATGTGGAATGCATTGTCTGGGAGCATGGTGGAGGCAGGTTCAGTGAGTGTTTAGGATCTGGAATGCACTGTCTGAGAGTGTGGTGGAGGCAGGTTCAGTGAGTGTTTAGGATCTGGAATGCACTGCCTGAGAGTGTGGTGGAGGCAGGTTCAGTGAGTGTTTAGGATGTGGAATGCACTGTCTGAGAGTGTGGTGGAGGCAGGTTCAGTGAGTGTTTAGGATGTGGAATGCACTGCCTGAGATTGTGGTGGAGGCAGGTTCAGTGAGTGTTTAGGATCTGGAATGCACTGTCTGAGAGTTTGGTGGAGGCAGGTTCAGTGAGTGTTTAGGATCTGGAATGCACTGTCTGAGAGTGTGGTGGAGGCAGGTTCAGTGAGTGTTTAGGATCTGGAATGCACTGTCTGAGAGTGTGGTGGAGGCAGGTTCAGTGAGTGTTTAGGATCTGGAATACACTGTCTGAGAGCATGGTGGAGGCAGGTTCAGTGAGTGTTTAGGATCTGGAATGCACTGTCTGAGAGTGTGGTGGAGGCAGGTTCAGTGAGTGTTTAGGATCTGGAATGCACTGTCAGAGAGTGTGGTGGAGGCAGGTTCAGTGAGTGTTTAGGATCTGGAATGCACTGTCAGAGAGTGTGGTGGAGGCAGGTTCAGTGAGTGTTTAGGATCTGGAATACACTGTCTGAGAGCATGGTGGAGGCAGGTTCAGTGAGTGTTTAGGATCTGGAATGCACTGTCTGAGAGTTTGGTGGAGGCAGGTTCAGTGAGTGTTTAGGATCTGGAACGCACTGTCTGAGAGTGTGGTGGAAGCAAGTTCAGTGAGTGTTTAGGATGTGGAATGCACTGTCTGAGAGTGTGGTGGAGGCAGGTTCAGTGAGTGTTTAGGATGTGGAATGCACTGTCTGAGAGTGTGCTGGAGGCAGGTTCAGTGATTGTTTAGGATCTGGAATGCACTGTCTGAGAGTGTGGTGGAGGCAGGTTCAGTGAGTGTTTAGGATCTGGAATGCACTGCCTGAGAGTTTGGTGGAGGCAAGTTCAGTGAGTGTTTAGGATGTGGAATGCACTGTCTGAGAGTGTGGTGGAGGCAGGTTCAGTGAGTGTTTAGGATGTGGAATGCACTGTCTGATAGTGTGGTGGAGGCAGGTTCAGTGAGTGTTTAGGATGTGGAATGCACTGTCTGAGAGTTTGGTGGAGGCAGGTTCAGTGAGTGTTTAGGATGTGGAATGCACTGGCTGAGAGTGTGGTGGAGGCAGGTTCAGTGAGTGTTTAGGATGTGGAATGCACTGTCTGAGAGTGTGGTGGAGGCAGGTTCAGTGAGTGTTTAGGATCTGGAATGCACTGCCTGAGAGTGTGGTGGAGGCAGGTTCAGTGAGTGTTTAGGATGTGGAATGCACTGCCTGAGAGTGTGATGCAGACAGGTTCAGTGAGTGTTTAGGATGTGGAATGCACTGTCTGAGACTGGTGGAGGCAGGTTCAGTGAGTGTTTAGGATCTGGAATGCACTGTCTGAGAGTGTGGTGGAGGCAGGTTCAGTGAGTGTTTAGGATCTGGAATGCACTGCCTGAGAGTGTGGTGGAGGCAGGTTCAGTGAGTGTTTAGGATGTGGAATGCACTGTCCGAGAGTGTGTTGGAGGCAGGTTCAGTGAGTGTTTAGGATCTGGAATGCACTGCCTGAGAGTGTGGTGGAGGCAGGTTCAGTGAGTGTTTAGGATCTGGAATGCACTGTCTGAGAGTGTGGTGGAGGCAGGTTCAGTGAGTGTTTAGGATGTGGAATGCACTGTCTGAGAGTGTGCTGGAGGCAGGTTCAGTGATTGTTTAGGATCTGGAATGCACTGTCTGAGAGTGTGGTGGAGGCAGGTTCAGTGAGTGTTTAGGATCTGGAATGCACTGCCTGAGAGTTTGGTGGAGGCAAGTTCAGTGAGTGTTTAGGATGTGGAATGCACTGTCTGAGAGTGTGGTGGAGGCAGGTTCAGTGAGTGTTTAGGATGTGGAATGCACTGTCTGATAGTGTGGTGGAGGCAGGTTCAGTGAGTGTTTAGGATGTGGAATGCACTGTCTGAGAGTTTGGTGGAGGCAGGTTCAGTGAGTGTTTAGGATGTGGAATGCACTGGCTGAGAGTGTGGTGGAGGCAGGTTCAGTGAGTGTTTAGGATGTGGAATGCACTGTCTGAGAGTGTGGTGGAGGCAGGTTCAGTGAGTGTTTAGGATCTGGAATGCACTGCCTGAGAGTGTGGTGGAGGCAGGTTCAGTGAGTGTTTAGGATGTGGAATGCACTGCCTGAGAGTGTGGTGCAGACAGGTTCAGTGAGTGTTTAGGATGTGGAATGCACTGTCTGAGACTGGTGGAGGCAGGTTCAGTGAGTGTTTAGGATCTGGAATGCACTGTCTGAGAGTGTGGTGGAGGCAGGTTCAGTGAGTGTTTAGGATCTGGAATGCACTGCCTGAGAGTGTGGTGGAGGCAGGTTCAGTGAGTGTTTAGGATGTGGAATGCACTGTCCGAGAGTGTGTTGGAGGCAGGTTCAGTGAGTGTTTAGGATCTGGAATGCACTGCCTGAGAGTGTGGTGGAGGCAGGTTCAGTGAGTGTTTAGGATCTGGAATGCACTGTCTGAGAGTGTGTTGGAGGCAGGTTCAGTGAGTGTTTAGGATCTGGAATGCACTGTCTGAGAGTGTGTTGGAGGCAGGTTCAGTGAGTGTTTAGGATCTGGAATGCACTGCCTGAGAGTGTGGTGCAGACAGGTTCAGTGAGTGTTTAGGATGTGGAATGCACTGTCTGAGAGTGTGGTGGAGGCAGGTTCAGTGAGTGTTTAGGATGTGGAATGCACTGCCTGAGAGTGTGGTGGAGGCAGGTTCAGTGAGTGTTTAGGATGTGGAATGCATTGTCTGGGAGCATGGTGGAGGCAGGTTCAGTGAGTGTTTAGGATCTGGAATGCACTGTCTGAGAGTGTGGTGGAGGCAGGTTCAGTGAGTGTTTAGGATCTGGAATGCATTGCCTGAGAGTGTGGTGGAGGCATGTTCAGTGAGTGTTTAGGATGTGGAATGCACTGTCTGAGAGTGTGGTGGAGGCAGGTTCAGTGAGTGTTTAGGATGTGGAATGCACTGCCTGAGATTGTGGTGGAGGCAGGTTCAGTGAGTGTTTAGGATCTGGAATGCACTGTCTGAGAGTGTGGTGGAAGCAGGTTCAGTGAGTGTTTAGGATGTGGAATGCACTGTCTGAGAGTTTGGTGGAGGCAGGTTCAGTGAGTGTTTCGGATCTGGAATGCACTGTCTGAGAGTGTGGTGGAGGCAGGTTCAGTGAGTGTTTAGGATGTGGAATGCACTGTCAGAGAGTGTGGTGGAGGAAGGTTCAGTGAGTGTTTCGGATCTGGAATGCACTGTCAGAGAGTGTGGTGGAGGCAGGTTCAGTGAGTGTTTAGGATCTGGAATACACTGTCTGAGAGCATGGTGGAGGCAGGTTCAGTGAGTGTTTAGGATGTGGAATGCACTGTCTGAGACTGGTGGAGGCAGGTTCAGTGAGTGTTTAGGATGTGGAATGCACTGTCTGAGACTGGTGGAGGCAGGTTCAGTGAGTGTTTAGGATCTGGAATGCACTGCCTGAGAGTGTGGTGGAGGCAGGTTCAGTGAGTGTTTAGGATGTGGAATGCACTGTCTGAGACTGGTGGAGGCAGGTTCAGTGAGTGTTTAGGATGTGGAATGCACTGTCTGAGAGTGTGTTGGAGGCAGGTTCAGTGTGTTTAGGATCTGGAATGCACTGCCTGAGAGTGTGTTGGAGACAGGTTCAGTGAGTGTTTAGGATCTGGAATGCACTGTCTGAGAGTGTGTTGGAGGCAGGTTCAGTGAGTGTTTAGGATCTGGAATGCACTGCCTGAGAGTGTGGTGCAGACAGGTTCAGTGAGTGTTTAGGATGTGGAATGCACTGTCTGAGAGTGTGGTGGAGGCAGGTTCAGTGAGTGTTTAGGATGTGGAATGCACTGTCTGAGAGTGTGGTGCAGGCAGTTTCAGTGAGTGTTTAGGATGTGGAATGCATTGTCTGGGAGCATGGTGGAGGCAGGTTCAGTGAGTGTTTAGGATCTGGAATGCACTGTCTGAGAGTGTGGTGGAGGCAGGTTCAGTGAGTGTTTAGGATCTGGAATGCACTGCCTGAGAGTGTGGTGGAGGCAGGTTCAGTGAGTGTTTAGGATGTGGAATGCACTGCCTGAGAGTGTGGTGGAGGCAGGTTCAGTGAGTGTTTAGGATCTGGAATGCACTGCCTGAGAGTTTGGTGGAGGCAGGTTCAGTGAGTGTTTAGGATGTGGAATGCACTGTCTGAGAGTGTGGTGGAGGCAGGTTCAGTGAGTGTTTAGGATGTGGAATGCACTGTCTGATAGTGTGGTGGAGGCAGGTTCAGTGAGTGTTTAGGATGTGGAATGCACTGTCTGAGAGTTTGGTGGAGGCAGGTTCAGTGAGTGTTTAGGATCTGGAATGCACTGCCTGAGAGTGTGGTGCAGACAGGTTCAGTGAGTGTTTAGGATGTGGAATGCACTGTCTGAGAGTGTGGTGGAGGCAGGTTCAGTGAGTGTTTAGGATGTGGAATGCACTGTCTGAGAGTGTGGTGCAGGCAGTTTCAGTGAGTGTTTAGGATGTGGAATGCATTGTCTGGGAGCATGGTGGAGGCAGGTTCAGTGAGTGTTTAGGATCTGGAATGCACTGTCTGAGAGTGTGGTGGAGGCAGGTTCAGTGAGTGTTTAGGATGTGGAATGCACTGTCAGAGAGTGTGGTGGAGGAAGGTTCAGTGAGTGTTTCGGATCTGGAATGCACTGTCAGAGAGTGTGGTGGAGGCAGGTTCAGTGAGTGTTTAGGATCTGGAATACACTGTCTGAGAGCATGGTGGAGGCAGGTTCAGTGAGTGTTTAGGATGTGGAATGCACTGTCTGAGACTGGTGGAGGCAGGTTCAGTGAGTGTTTAGGATGTGGAATGCACTGTCTGAGACTGGTGGAGGCAGGTTCAGTGAGTGTTTAGGATCTGGAATGCACTGCCTGAGAGTGTGGTGGAGGCAGGTTCAGTGAGTGTTTAGGATGTGGAATGCACTGTCTGAGACTGGTGGAGGCAGGTTCAGTGAGTGTTTAGGATGTGGAATGCACTGTCTGAGAGTGTGTTGGAGGCAGGTTCAGTGTGTTTAGGATCTGGAATGCACTGCCTGAGAGTGTGTTGGAGACAGGTTCAGTGAGTGTTTAGGATCTGGAATGCACTGTCTGAGAGTGTGTTGGAGGCAGGTTCAGTGAGTGTTTAGGATCTGGAATGCACTGCCTGAGAGTGTGGTGCAGACAGGTTCAGTGAGTGTTTAGGATGTGGAATGCACTGTCTGAGAGTGTGGTGGAGGCAGGTTCAGTGAGTGTTTAGGATGTGGAATGCACTGTCTGAGAGTGTGGTGCAGGCAGTTTCAGTGAGTGTTTAGGATGTGGAATGCATTGTCTGGGAGCATGGTGGAGGCAGGTTCAGTGAGTGTTTAGGATCTGGAATGCACTGTCTGAGAGTGTGGTGGAGGCAGGTTCAGTGAGTGTTTAGGATCTGGAATGCACTGCCTGAGAGTGTGGTGGAGGCAGGTTCAGTGAGTGTTTAGGATGTGGAATGCACTGCCTGAGAGTGTGGTGGAGGCAGGTTCAGTGAGTGTTTAGGATCTGGAATGCACTGCCTGAGAGTTTGGTGGAGGCAGGTTCAGTGAGTGTTTAGGATGTGGAATGCACTGTCTGAGAGTGTGGTGGAGGCAGGTTCAGTGAGTGTTTAGGATGTGGAATGCACTGTCTGATAGTGTGGTGGAGGCAGGTTCAGTGAGTGTTTAGGATGTGGAATGCACTGTCTGAGAGTTTGGTGGAGGCAGGTTCAGTGAGTGTTTAGGATCTGGAATGCACTGCCTGAGAGTGTGGTGCAGACAGGTTCAGTGAGTGTTTAGGATGTGGAATGCACTGTCCGAGAGTGTGGTGGAGGCAGGTTCAGTGAGTGTTTAGGATGTGGAATGCACTGTCTGAGAGTGTGGTGCAGGCAGTTTCAGTGAGTGTTTAGGATGTGGAATGCATTGTCTGGGAGCATGGTGGAGGCAGGTTCAGTGAGTGTTTAGGATCTGGAATGCACTGTCTGAGAGTGTGGTGGAGGCAGGTTCAGTGAGTGTTTAGGATCTGGAATGCACTGCCTGAGAGTGTGGTGGAGGCAGGTTCAGTGAGTGTTTAGGATGTGGAATGCACTGCCTGAGAGTGTGGTGGAGGCAGGTTCAGTGAGTGTTTAGGATCTGGAATGCACTGCCTGAGAGTTTGGTGGAGGCAGGTTCAGTGAGTGTTTAGGATGTGGAATGCACTGTCTGAGAGTGTGGTGGAGGCAGGTTCAGTGAGTGTTTAGGATGTGGAATGCACTGTCTGATAGTGTGGTGGAGGCAGGTTCAGTGAGTGTTTAGGATGTGGAATGCACTGTCTGAGAGTTTGGTGGAGGCAGGTTCAGTGAGTGTTTAGGATGTGGAATGCACTGGCTGAGAGTGTGGTGGAGGCAGGTTCAGTGAGTGTTTAGGATGTGGAATGCACTGCCTGAGAGTGTGGTGGAGGCAGGTTCAGTGAGTGTTTAGGATCTGGAATGCACTGCCTGAGAGTGTGGTGGAGGCAGGTTCAGTGAGTGTTTAGGATGTGGAATGCACTGCCTGAGAGTGTGGTGCAGACAGGTTCAGTGAGTGTTTAGGATGTGGAATGCACTGTCTGAGACTGGTGGAGGCAGGTTCAGTGAGTGTTTAGGATCTGGAATGCACTGTCTGAGAGTGTGGTGGAGGCAGGTTCAGTGAGTGTTTAGGATCTGGAATGCACTGCCTGAGAGTGTGGTGGAGGCAGGTTCAGTGAGTGTTTAGGATGTGGAATGCACTGTCCGAGAGTGTGTTGGAGGCAGGTTCAGTGAGTGTTTAGGATCTGGAATGCACTGCCTGAGAGTGTGTTGCAGACAGGTTCAGTGAGTGTTTAGGATGTGGAATGCACTGTCTGAGAGTTTGGTGGAGGCAGGTTCAGTGAGTGTTTAGGATCTGGAATGCACTGCCTGAGAGTGTGGTGCAGACAGGTTCAGTGAGTGTTTAGGATGTGGAATGCACTGTCTGAGACTGGTGGAGGCAGGTTCAGTGAGTGTTTAGGATGTGGAATGCACTGCCTGAGAGTGTGGTGCAGACAGGTTCAGTGAGTGTTTAGGATGTGGAATGCACTGTCTGAGAGTGTGGTGGAGGCAGGTTCAGTGAGTGTTTAGGATGTGGAATGCACTGTCTGAGAGTGTGGTGCAGGCAGTTTCAGTGAGTGTTTAGGATGTGGAATGCATTGTCTGGGAGCATGGTGGAGGCAGGTTCAGTGAGTGTTTAGGATCTGGAATGCACTGTCTGAGAGTGTGGTGGAGGCAGGTTCAGTGAGTGTTTAGGATCTGGAATGCACTGCCTGAGAGTGTGGTGGAGGCAGGTTCAGTGAGTGTTTAGGATGTGGAATGCACTGTCTGAGAGTGTGGTGGAGGCAGGTTCAGTGAGTGTTTAGGATGTGGAATGCACTGCCTGAGAGTGTGGTGGAGGCAGGTTCAGTGAGTATTTAGGATCTGGAATGCACTGTCTGAGAGTGTGGTGGAAGCAGGTTCAGTGAGTGTTTAGGATGTGGAATGCACTGTCTGAGAGTTTGGTGGAGGCAGGTTCAGTGAGTGTTTCGGATCTGGAATGCACTGTCTGAGAGTGTGGTGGAGGCAGGTTCAGTGAGTGTTTAGGATGTGGAATGCACTGTCAGAGAGTGTGGTGGAGGCAGGTTCAGTGAGTGTTTAGGATCTGGAATGCACTGTCAGAGAGTGTGGTGGAGGCAGGTTCAGTGAGTGTTTAGGATCTGGAATACACTGTCTGAGAGCATGGTGGAGGCAGGTTCAGTGAGTGTTTAGGATGTGGAATGCACTGTCTGAGAGTGTGGTGGAGGCAGGTTCAGTGAGTGTTTAGGATCTGGAATGCACTGCTAGAGTGTGGTGGAGGCAGGTTCAGTGAGTGTTTAGGATCTGGAATGCACTGCCTGAGAGTGTGGTGCAGACAGGTTCAGTGAGTGTTTAGGATGTGGAATGCACTGTCTGAGAGTTTGGTGGAGGCAGGTTCAGTGAGTGTTTAGGATGTGGAATGCACTGCCTGAGAGTGTGGTGCAGACAGGTTCAGTGAGTGTTTAGGATGTGGAATGCACTGTCTGAGACTGGTGGAGGCAGGTTCAGTGAGTGTTTAGGATCTGGAATGCACTGTCTGAGAGTGTGGTGGAGGCAGGTTCAGTGAGTGTTTAGGATCTGGAATGCACTGCCTGAGAGTGTGGTGGAGGCAGGTTCAGTGAGTGTTTAGGATGTGGAATGCACTGTCCGAGAGTGTGTTGGAGGCAGGTTCAGTGAGTGTTTAGGATCTGGAATGCACTGCCTGAGAGTGTGTTGCAGACAGGTTCAGTGAGTGTTTAGGATCTGGAATGCACTGTCTGAGAGTTTGGTGGAGGCAGGTTCAGTGAGTGTTTAGGATCTGGAATGCACTGCCTGAGAGTGTGGTGCAGACAGGTTCAGTGAGTGTTTAGGATGTGGAATGCACTGTCTGAGACTGGTGGAGGCAGGTTCAGTGAGTGTTTAGGATGTGGAATGCACTGTCTGAGAGTGTGTTGGAGGCAGGTTCAGTGAGTGTTTAGGATCTGGAATGCACTGTCTGAGAGTGTGTTGGAGGCAGGTTCAGTGAGTGTTTAGGATCTGGAATGCACTGTCTGAGAGTGTGTTGGAGGCAGGTTCAGTGAGTGTTTAGGATCTGGAATGCACTGTCTGAGAGTGTGTTGGAGGCAGGTTCAGTGAGTGTTTAGGATCTGGAATGCACTGTCTGAGAGTGTGTTGGAGGCAGGTTCAGTGAGTGTTTAGGATCTGGAATGCACTGCACGAGAGTGTGGTGCAGACAGGTTCAGTGAGTGTTTAGGATGTGGAATGCACTGTCTGAGAGTGTGGTGGAGGCAGGTTCAGTGAGTGTTTAGGATGTGGAATGCACTGCCTGAGAGTGTGGTGGAGGCAGGTTCAGTGAGTGTTTAGGATCTGGAATGCACTGTCGGAGAGTGTGGTGCAGGCAGGTTCAGTGAGTGTTTAGGATGTGGAATGCATTGTCTGGGAGCATGGTGGAGGCAGGTTCAGTGAGTGTTTAGGATCTGGAATGCACTGTCTGAGAGTGTGGTGGAGGCATGTTCAGTGAGTGTTTAGGATGTGGAATGCACTGTCTGAGAGTGTGGTGGAGGCAGGTTCAGTGAGTGTTTAGGATGTGGAATGCACTGCCTGAGATTGTGGTGGAGGCAGGTTCAGTGAGTGTTTAGGATCTGGAATGCACTGTCTGAGAGTGTGGTGGAAGCAGGTTCAGTGAGTGTTTAGGATGTGGAATGCACTGTCTGAGAGTGTGGTGGAGGCAGGTTCAGTGAATGTTTCGGATCTGGAATGCACTGTCTGAGAGTGTGGTGGAGGCAGGTTCAGTGAGTGTTTAGGATGTGGAATGCACTGTCAGAGAGTGTGGTGGAGGCAGGTTCAGTGAGTGTTTCGGATCTGGAATGCACTGTCAGAGAGTGTGGTGGAGGCAGGTTCAGTGAGTGTTTAGGATCTGGAATACACTGTCTGAGAGCATGGTGGAGGCAGGTTCAGTGAGTGTTTAGGATGTGGAATGCACTGTCTGAGACTGGTGGAGGTAGGTTCAGTGAGTGTTTAGGATGTGGAATGCACTGTCTGAGACTGGTGGAGGCAGGTTCAGTGAGTGTTTAGGATCTGGAATGCACTGCCTGAGAGTGTGGTGGAGGCAGGTTCAGTGAGTGTTTAGGATGTGGAATGCACTGTCTGAGACTGGTGGAGGCAGGTTCAGTGAGTGTTTAGGATGTGGAATGCACTGTCTGAGAGTGTGTTGGAGGCAGGTTCAGTGTGTTTAGGATCTGGAATGCACTGCCTGAGAGTGTGTTGGAGACAGGTTCAGTGAGTGTTTAGGATCTGGAATGCACTGTCTGAGAGTGTGTTGGAGGCAGGTTCAGTGAGTGTTTAGGATCTGGAATGCACTGCCTGAGAGTGTGGTGCAGACAGGTTCAGTGAGTGTTTAGGATGTGGAATGCACTGTCTGAGAGTGTGGTGGAGGCAGGTTCAGTGAGTGTTTAGGATGTGGAATGCACTGTCTGAGAGTGTGGTGCAGGCAGTTTCAGTGAGTGTTTAGGATGTGGAATGCATTGTCTGGGAGCATGGTGGAGGCAGGTTCAGTGAGTGTTTAGGATCTGGAATGCACTGTCTGAGAGTGTGGTGGAGGCAGGTTCAGTGAGTGTTTAGGATCTGGAATGCACTGCCTGAGAGTGTGGTGGAGGCAGGTTCAGTGAGTGTTTAGGATGTGGAATGCACTGTCTGAGAGTGTGGTGGAGGCAGGTTCAGTGAGTGTTTAGGATGTGGAATGCACTGCCTGAGAGTGTGGTGGAGGCAGGTTCAGTGAGTGTTTAGGATCTGGAATGCACTGTCTGAGAGTGTGGTGGAAGCAGGTTCAGTGAGTGTTTAGGATGTGGAATGCACTGTCTGAGAGTTTGGTGGAGGCAGGTTCAGTGAGTGTTTCGGATCTGGAATGCACTGTCTGAGAGTGTGGTGGAGGCAGGTTCAGTGAGTGTTTAGGATGTGGAATGCACTGTCAGAGAGTGTGGTGGAGGCAGGTTCAGTGAGTGTTTAGGATCTGGAATGCACTGTCAGAGAGTGTGGTGGAGGCAGGTTCAGTGAGTGTTTAGGATCTGGAATACACTGTCTGAGAGCATGGTGGAGGCAGGTTCAGTGAGTGTTTAGGATGTGGAATGCACTGTCTGAGAGTGTGGTGGAGGCAGGTTCAGTGAGTGTTTAGGATCTGGAATGCACTGCTAGAGTGTGGTGGAGGCAGGTTCAGTGAGTGTTTAGGATCTGGAATGCACTGCCTGAGAGTGTGGTGCAGACAGGTTCAGTGAGTGTTTAGGATGTGGAATGCACTGTCTGAGAGTTTGGTGGAGGCAGGTTCAGTGAGTGTTTAGGATCTGGAATGCACTGCCTGAGAGTGTGGTGCAGACAGGTTCAGTGAGTGTTTAGGATGTGGAATGCACTGTCTGAGACTGGTGGAGGCAGGTTCAGTGAGTGTTTAGGATGTGGAATGCACTCTCTGAGAGTGTGTTGGAGGCAGGTTCAGTGAGTGTTTAGGATCTGGAATGCACTGCCTGAGAGTGTGTTGGAGACAGGTTCAGTGAGTGTTTAGGATCTGGAATGCACTGTCTGAGAGTGTGTTGGAGGCAGGTTCAGTGAGTGTTTAGGATCTGGAATGCACTGTCTGAGAGTGTGTTGGAGGCAGGTTCAGTGAGTGTTTAGGATCTGGAATGCACTGCCTGAGAGTGTGGTGCAGACAGGTTCAGTGAGTGTTTAGGATGTGGAATGCACTGTCTGAGAGTGTGGTGGAGGCAGGTTCAGTGAGTGTTTAGGATGTGGAATGCACTGCCTGAGAGTGTGGTGGAGGCAGGTTCAGTGAGTGTTTAGGATCTGGAATGCACTGTCGGAGAGTGTGGTGGAGGCAGGTTCAGTGAGTGTTTAGGATCTGGAATACACTGCCTGAGAGTGTGGTGGAGGCAGGTTCAGTGAGTGTTTAGGATCTGGAATGCACTGTCTGAGAGTGTGGTGGAGGCAGGTTCAGTGAGTGTTTAGGATCTGGAATGCACTGTCTGAGAGTGTGGTGGAGGCAGGTTCAGTGAGTGTTTAGGATCTGGAATACACTGCCTGAGAGTGTGGTGGAGGCAGGTTCAGTGAGTGTTTAGGATGTGGAATGCACTGTCAGAGAGTGTGGTGGAGGCAGGTTCAGTGAGTGTTTAGGATCTGGAATACACTGTCAGAGAGTGTGGTGGAGGCAGGTTCAGTGAGTGTTTCGGATCTGGAATGCACTGTCAGAGAGTGTGGTGGAGGCAGGTTCAGTGAGTGTTTAGGATCTGGAATACACTGTCTGAGAGCATGGTGGAGGCAGGTTCAGTGAGTGTTTAGGATGTGGAATGCACTGTCTGAGACTGGTGGAGGCAGGTTCAGTGAGTGTTTAGGATGTGGAATGCACTGTCTGAGACTGGTGGAGGCAGGTTCAGTGAGTGTTTAGGATCTGGAATGCACTGCTAGAGTGTGGTGGAGGCAGGTTCAGTGAGTGTTTAGGATCTGGAATGCACTGCCTGAGAGTGTGGTGCAGACAGGTTCAGTGAGTGTTTAGGATGTGGAATGCACTGTCTGAGAGTTTGGTGGAGGCAGGTTCAGTGAGTGTTTAGGATCTGGAATGCACTGCCTGAGAGTGTGGTGCAGACAGGTTCAGTGAGTGTTTAGGATGTGGAATGCACTGTCTGAGACTGGTGGAGGCAGGTTCAGTGAGTGTTTAGGATGTGGAATGCACTCTCTGAGAGTGTGTTGGAGGCAGGTTCAGTGAGTGTTTAGGATCTGGAATGCACTGCCTGAGAGTGTGTTGGAGACAGGTTCAGTGAGTGTTTAGGATCTGGAATGCACTGTCTGAGAGTGTGTTGGAGGCAGGTTCAGTGAGTGTTTAGGATCTGGAATGCAGTGTCTGAGAGTGTGTTGGAGGCAGGTTCAGTGAGTGTTTAGGATCTGGAATGCACTGCCTGAGAGTGTGGTGCAGACAGGTTCAGTGAGTGTTTAGGATGTGGAATGCACTGTCTGAGAGTGTGGTGGAGGCAGGTTCAGTGAGTGTTTAGGATGTGGAATGCACTGCCTGAGAGTGTGGTGGAGGCAGGTTCAGTGAGTGTTTAGGATCTGGAATGCACTGTCGGAGAGTGTGGTGGAGGCAGGTTCAGTGAGTGTTTAGGATCTGGAATACACTGCCTGAGAGTGTGGTGGAGGCAGGTTCAGTGAGTGTTTAGGATCTGGAATGCACTGTCTGAGAGTGTGGTGGAGGCAGGTTCAGTGAGTGTTTAGGATCTGGAATGCACTGTCTGAGAGTGTGGTGGAGGCAGGTTCAGTGAGTGTTTAGGATCTGGAATACACTGCCTGAGAGTGTGGTGGAGGCAGGTTCAGTGAGTGTTTAGGATGTGGAATGCACTGTCAGAGAGTGTGGTGGAGGCAGGTTCAGTGAGTGTTTAGGATCTGGAATACACTGTCAGAGAGTGTGGTGGAGGCAGGTTCAGTGAGTGTTTCGGATCTGGAATGCACTGTCAGAGAGTGTGGTGGAGGCAGGTTCAGTGAGTGTTTAGGATCTGGAATACACTGTCTGAGAGCATGGTGGAGGCAGGTTCAGTGAGTGTTTAGGATGTGGAATGCACTGTCTGAGACTGGTGGAGGCAGGTTCAGTGAGTGTTTAGGATGTGGAATGCACTGTCTGAGACTGGTGGAGGCAGGTTCAGTGAGTGTTTAGGATCTGGAATGCACTGCCTGAGAGTGTGGTGCAGACAGGTTCAGTGAGTGTTTAGGATGTGGAATGCACTGTCTGAGAGTTTGGTGGAGGCAGGTTCAGTGAGTGTTTAGGATCTGGAATGCACTGCCTGAGAGTGTGGTGCAGACAGGTTCAGTGAGTGTTTAGGATGTGGAATGCACTGTCTGAGACTGGTGGAGGCAGGTTCAGTGAGTGTTTAGGATGTGGAATGCACTCTCTGAGAGTGTGTTGGAGGCAGGTTCAGTGAGTGTTTAGGATCTGGAATGCACTGCCTGAGAGTGTGTTGGAGACAGGTTCAGTGAGTGTTTAGGATCTGGAATGCACTGTCTGAGAGTGTGTTGGAGGCAGGTTCAGTGAGTGTTTAGGATCTGGAATGCACTGTCTGAGAGTGTGTTGGAGGCAGGTTCAGTGAGTGTTTAGGATCTGGAATGCACTGCCTGAGAGTGTGGTGCAGACAGGTTCAGTGAGTGTTTAGGATGTGGAATGCACTGTCTGAGAGTGTGGTGGAGGCAGGTTCAGTGAGTGTTTAGGATGTGGAATGCACTGCCTGAGAGTGTGGTGGAGGCAGGTTCAGTGAGTGTTTAGGATCTGGAATGCACTGTCGGAGAGTGTGGTGGAGGCAGGTTCAGTGAGTGTTTAGGATCTGGAATACACTGCCTGAGAGTGTGGTGGAGGCAGGTTCAGTGAGTGTTTAGGATCTGGAATGCACTGTCTGAGAGTGTGGTGGAGGCAGGTTCAGTGAGTGTTTAGGATCTGGAATGCACTGTCTGAGAGTGTGGTGGAGGCAGTTTCAGTGAGTGTTTAGGATCTGGAATGCACTGCCTGAGAGTATGGTGGAGGCAGGTTCAGTGAGTGTTTAGGATGTGGAATGCACTGTCAGAGAGTGTGGTGGAGGCAGGTTCAGTGAGTGTTTAGGATCTGGAATACACTGTCAGAGAGTGTGGTGGAGGCAGGTTCAGTGAGTGTTTCGGATCTGGAATGCACTGTCAGAGAGTGTGGTGGAGGCAGGTTCAGTGAGTGTTTAGGATCTGGAATACACTGTCTGAGAGCATGGTGGAGGCAGGTTCAGTGAGTGTTTAGGATGTGGAATGCACTGTCTGAGACTGGTGGAGGCAGGTTCAGTGAGTGTTTAGGATGTGGAATGCACTGTCTGAGACTGGTGGAGGCAGGTTCAGTGAGTGTTTAGGATCTGGAATGCACTGCCTGAGAGTGTGGTGGAGGCAGGTTCAGTGAGTGTTTAGGATGTGGAATGCACTGTCTGAGACTGGTGGAGGCAGGTTCAGTGAGTGTTTAGGATGTGGAATGCACTGTCTGAGAGTGTGTTGGAGGCAGGTTCAGTGTGTTTAGGATCTGGAATGCACTGCCTGAGAGTGTGTTGGAGACAGGTTCAGTGAGTGTTTAGGATCTGGAATGCACTGTCTGAGAGTGTGTTGGAGGCAGGTTCAGTGAGTGTTTAGGATCTGGAATGCACTGCCTGAGAGTGTGGTGCAGACAGGTTCAGTGAGTGTTTAGGATGTGGAATGCACTGTCTGAGAGTGTGGTGGAGGCAGGTTCAGTGAGTGTTTAGGATGTGGAATGCACTGCCTGAGAGTGTAGTGGAGGCAGGTTCAGTGAGTGTTTAGGATCTGGAATGCACTGTCTGAGAGTGTGGTGGAAGCAGGTTCAGTGAGTGTTTAGGATGTGGAATGCACTGTCTGAGAGTTTGGTGGAGACAGGTTCAGTGAGTGTTTCGGATCTGGAATGCACTGTCTGAGAGTGTGGTGGAGGCAGGTTCAGTGAGTGTTTAGGATGTGGAATGCACTGTCAGAGAGTGTGGTGGAGGCAGGTTCAGTGAGTGTTTCGGATCTGGAATGCACTGTCAGAGAGTGTGGTGGAGGCAGGTTCAGTGAGTATTTAGGATCTGGAATACACTGTCTGAGAGCATGGTGGAGGCAGGTTCAGTGAGTGTTTAGGATGTGGAATGCACTGTCTGAGAGTGTGGTGGAGGCAGGTTCAGTGAGTGTTTAGGATCTGGAATGCACTGCTAGAGTGTGGTGGAGGCAGGTTCAGTGAGTGTTTAGGATGTGGAATGCACTGTCTGAGAGTTTGGTGGAGGCAGGTTCAGTGAGTGTTTAGGATGTGGAATGCACTGTCTGAGAGTTTGGTGGAGGCAGGTTCAGTGAGTGTTTAGGATCTGGAATGCACTGTCTGAGAGTGTGGTGGAGGCAGGTTCAGTGAGTGTTTAGGATCTGGAATGCACTGTCAGAGAGTGTGGTGGAGGCAGGTTCAGTGAGTGTTTAGGATCTGGAATGCACTGTCAGAGAGTGTGGTGGAGGCAGGTTCAGTGAGTGTTTAGGATCTGGAATACACTGTCTGAGAGCATGGTGGAGGCAGGTTCAGTGAGTGTTTAGGATCTGGAATGCACTGTCTGAGAGTGTGGTGGAGGCAGGTTCAGTGAGTGTTTAGGATCTGGAATGCACTGCCTGAGAGTGTGGTGGAGGCAGGTTCAGTGAGTGTTTAGGATCTGGAACGCACTGTCTGAGAGTGTGGTGGAAGCAAGTTCAGTGAGTGTTTAGGATGTGGAATGCACTGTCTGAGAGTGTGCTGGAGGCAGGTTCAGTGAGTGTTTAGGATGTGGAATGCACTGTCTGAGAGTGTGCTGGAGGCAGGTTCAGTGATTGTTTAGGATCTGGAATGCACTGTCTGAGAGTGTGGTGGAGGCAGGTTCAGTGAGTGTTTAGGATCTGGAATGCACTGCCTGAGAGTGTGGTGGAGGCAGGTTCAGTGAGTGTTTCGGATCTGGACTGCACTGTCTGAGAGTGTGGTGGAGGCAGGTTCAGTGATTGTTTAGGATCTGGAATGCACTGTCTGAGAGTGTGGTGGAGGCAGGTTCAGTGAGTGTTTAGGATGTGGAATGCACTGTCTGAGAGTGTGGTGGAGGCAGGTTCAATGAGTGTTTAGGATGTGGAATGCACTGTCTGAGAGTTTGGTGGAGGCAGGTTCAGTGTGTGTTTAGGATGTGGAATGCACTGCCTGAGAGTGTGGTGGAGGCAGGTTCATTGGGTGTTTAGGATCTGGAATGCACTGCCTGAGAGTGTGGTGGAGGCAGGTTCAGTGAGTGTTTAGGATCTGGAATGCACTGTCTGAGAGTGTGGTGGAGGCAGGTTCAATGAGTGTTTAGGATGTGGAATGCACTGTCTGAGAGTGTGGTGGAGGCAGGTTCAGTGAGTGTTCAGGATCTGGAATGCACTGCCTGAGAGTGTGGTGGAGGCAGGTTCAGTGAGTGTTTAGGATCTGGAATGCACTGCCTGAGAGTGTGGTGGAGGCAGGTTCAGTGAGTGTTTAGGATCTGGAATGCACTGTCTGAGAGTGTGGTGGAGGCAGGTTCAATGAGTGTTTAGGATGTGGAATGCACTGTCTGAGAGTGTGGTGGAGGCAGGTTCAGTGAGTGTTCAGGATCTGGAATGCACTGCCTGAGAGTGTGGTGGAGGCAGGTTCAGTGAGTGTTTAGGATCTGGAATGCACTGCCTGAGAGTGTGGTGGAGGCAGGTTCAGTGAGTGTTCAGGATCTGGAATGCACTGCCTGAGAGTGTGGTGGAGGCAGGTTCAGTGAGTGTTTAGGATCTGGAATGCACTGCCTGAGAGTGTGGTGGAGGCAGGTTCATTGGGTGTTTAGGATCTGGAATGCACTGCCTGAGAGTGTGGTGGAGGCAGGTTCAGTGAGTGTTTAGGATTTGGAATGCACTGCCTGAGAGTGTGGTGGAGGCAGGTTCAGTGAGTGTTTAGGATCTGGAATGCACTGCCTGAGAGTGTGGTGGAGGCTGGTTCAGTGAGTGTTTAGGATCTGGAATGCACTGTCTGAGAGTGTGATGGAGGCAGCTTCAGTGAGTGTTTAGGATCTGGAATGCACTGCCTGAGAGTGTGGTGGAGACAGGTTCAGTGAGTGTTTAGGATGTGGAATGCACTGTCTGAGAGTGTGGTGGAGGCAGGTTCAGTGAGTATTTTGGATCTGCTATGCACTGTCTGAGAGTGTGATGGAGGCAGGTTCAGTGAGTGTTTAGGATCTGGAATGCACTGCCTGAGAGTGTGGTGGAGACAGGTTCAGTGAGTGTTTATGATTTGGAATGCACTGTCTGAGAGTGTGGTGGAGGCAGATTCTGTCAGTGTTTAGGATGTGGAATGCACTGTCTGAGAGTCTGGTGGAGGCAGGATCAGTGAGTGTTTAGGATCTGGAATGCACTGCCTGAGAGTGTGGTGGAGGCAGGTTCAGTGAGTGTTTAGGATCTGGAATGCACTTTCGGAGAGTGTGGTGGAGGCAGGTTCAGTGAGTGTTTAGAATCTGGGATGCACTGTCTGAGAGTGTGGTATAGGCAGGTTCAGTGAGTGTTTAGGGTCTGGAATGCACTGCCTGAGAGTGGTGGAGGCAGGTACAGTGAGTGTTTAGCATCTGGAATGCACTGTCTGAGTGTGTGGTGGAATCAGGTTCAGTGAGTGTTTAGGATGTGGAATGCACTGTCTGAGAGTGTGGTGGAGGCAGGTTCAGTGAGTGTTTAGGATCTGGTATGCACTGTCTGAGAGTGTGCTGGAGGCAGGTTCAGTGAGTGTTTAGGATGTGGAATGCACTGTCTGAGAGTGTGTTGGAGGCAGGTTCAGTGAGTGTTTAGGATGTGGAATGCA
The DNA here is from genome assembly GCF_036365525.1 of Heterodontus francisci. Classification (NCBI taxonomy): domain Eukaryota; kingdom Metazoa; phylum Chordata; class Chondrichthyes; order Heterodontiformes; family Heterodontidae; genus Heterodontus; species Heterodontus francisci. The sequence continues at coordinate 77,757,592 of NC_090396.1, read as the reverse complement.
CTGTCTGAGAGTGTGTTGGAGGCAGGTTCAGTGAGTGTTTAGGATCTGGAATGCACTGCCTGAGAGTGTGTTGGAGACAGGTTCAGTGAGTGTTTAGGATCTGGAATGCACTGTCTGAGAGTGTGTTGGAGGCAGGTTCAGTGAGTGTTTAGGATCTGGAATGCACTGCCTGAGAGTGTGGTGGAGGCAGGTTCAGTGAGTGTTTAGGATCTGGAATGCACTTTCGGAGAGTGTGGTGGAGGCAGGTTCAGTGAGTGTTTAGAATCTGGGATGCACTGTCTGAGAGTGTGGTATAGGCAGGTTCAGTGAGTGTTTAGGGTCTGGAATGCACTGCCTGAGAGTGGTGGAGGCAGGTACAGTGAGTGTTTAGGATCTGGAATGCACTGTCTGAGTGTGTGGTGGAATCAGGTTCAGTGAGTGTTTAGGATGTGGAATGCACTGTCTGAGAGTGTGGTGGAGGCAGGTTCAGTGAGTGTTTAGGATCTGGAATGCACTGTCTGAGAGTGTGTTGGAGGCAGGTTCAGTGAGTGTTTAGGATCTGGAATGCACTGCCTGAGAGTGTGTTGGAGACAGGTTCAGTGAGTGTTTAGGATCTGGAATGCACTGTCTGAGAGTGTGTTGGAGGCAGGTTCAGTGAGTGTTTAGGATCTGGAATGCACTGCCTGAGAGTGTGGTGCAGACAGGTTCAGTGAGTGTTTAGGATGTGGAATGCACTGTCTGAGAGTGTGGTGGAGGCAGGTTCAGTGAGTGTTTAGGATGTGGAATGCACTGTCTGAGAGTGTGGTGCAGGCAGGTTCAGTGAGTGTTTAGGATGTGGAATGCATTGTCTGGGAGCATGGTGGAGGCAGGTTCAGTGAGTGTTTAGGATCTGGAATGCACTGTCTGAGAGTGTGGTGGAGGCAGGTTCAGTGAGTGTTTAGGATCTGGAATGCACTGCCTGAGAGTGTGGTGGAGGCAGGTTCAGTGAGTGTTTAGGATGTGGAATGCACTGTCTGAGAGTGTGGTGGAGGCAGGTTCAGTGAGTGTTTAGGATGTGGAATGCACTGCCTGAGAGTGTGGTGGAGGCAGGTTCAGTGAGTGTTTAGGATCTGGAATGCACTGTCTGAGAGTGTGGTGGAAGCAGGTTCAGTGAGTGTTTAGGATGTGGAATGCACTGTCTGAGAGTCTGGTGGAGGCAGGATCAGTGAGTGTTTAGGATCTGGAATGCACTGCCTGAGAGTGTGGTGGAGGCAGGTTCAGTGAGTGTTTAGGATCTGGAATGCACTTTCGGAGAGTGTGGTGGAGGCAGGTTCAGTGAGTGTTTAGAATCTGGGATGCACTGTCTGAGAGTGTGGTATAGGCAGGTTCAGTGAGTGTTTAGGGTCTGGAATGCACTGCCTGAGAGTGGTGGAGGCAGGTACAGTGAGTGTTTAGCATCTGGAATGCACTGTCTGAGTGTGTGGTGGAATCAGGTTCAGTGAGTGTTTAGGATGTGGAATGCACTGTCTGAGAGTGTGGTGGAGGCAGGTTCAGTGAGTGTTTAGGATCTGGTATGCACTGTCTGAGAGTGTGCTGGAGGCAGGTTCAGTGAGTGTTTAGGATGTGGAATGCACTGTCTGAGAGTGTGTTGGAGGCAGGTTCAGTGAGTGTTTAGGATGTGGAATGCACTGTCTGAGAGTGTGTTGGAGGCAGGTTCAGTGAGTGTTTAGGATCTGGAATGCACTGCCTGAGAGTGTGTTGGAGACAGGTTCAGTGAGTGTTTAGGATCTGGAATGCACTGTCTGAGAGTGTGTTGGAGGCAGGTTCAGTGAGTGTTTAGGATCTGGAATGCACTGCCTGAGAGTGTGGTGGAGGCAGGTTCAGTGAGTGTTTAGGATCTGGAATGCACTTTCGGAGAGTGTGGTGGAGGCAGGTTCAGTGAGTGTTTAGAATCTGGGATGCACTGTCTGAGAGTGTGGTATAGGCAGGTTCAGTGAGTGTTTAGGGTCTGGAATGCACTGCCTGAGAGTGGTGGAGGCAGGTACAGTGAGTGTTTAGGATCTGGAATGCACTGTCTGAGTGTGTGGTGGAATCAGGTTCAGTGAGTGTTTAGGATGTGGAATGCACTGTCTGAGAGTGTGGTGGAGGCAGGTTCAGTGAGTGTTTAGGATCTGGAATGCACTGTCTGAGAGTGTGTTGGAGGCAGGTTCAGTGAGTGTTTAGGATCTGGAATGCACTGCCTGAGAGTGTGTTGGAGACAGGTTCAGTGAGTGTTTAGGATCTGGAATGCACTGTCTGAGAGTGTGTTGGAGGCAGGTTCAGTGAGTGTTTAGGATCTGGAATGCACTGCCTGAGAGTGTGGTGCAGACAGGTTCAGTGAGTGTTTAGGATGTGGAATGCACTGTCTGAGAGTGTGGTGGAGGCAGGTTCAGTGAGTGTTTAGGATGTGGAATGCACTGTCTGAGAGTGTGGTGCAGGCAGGTTCAGTGAGTGTTTAGGATGTGGAATGCATTGTCTGGGAGCATGGTGGAGGCAGGTTCAGTGAGTGTTTAGGATCTGGAATGCACTGTCTGAGAGTGTGGTGGAGGCAGGTTCAGTGAGTGTTTAGGATCTGGAATGCACTGCCTGAGAGTGTGGTGGAGGCAGGTTCAGTGAGTGTTTAGGATGTGGAATGCACTGTCTGAGAGTGTGGTGGAGGCAGGTTCAGTGAGTGTTTAGGATGTGGAATGCACTGCCTGAGAGTGTGGTGGAGGCAGGTTCAGTGAGTGTTTAGGATCTGGAATGCACTGTCTGAGAGTGTGGTGGAAGCAGGTTCAGTGAGTGTTTAGGATGTGGAATGCACTGTCTGAGAGTTTGGTGGAGGCAGGTTCAGTGAGTGTTTATGATCTGGAATGCACTGTCTGAGAGTGTGGTGGAGGCAGGTTCAGTGAGTGTTTAGGATGTGGAATGCACTGTCAGAGAGTGTGGTGGAGGCAGGTTCAGTGAGTGTTTCGGATCTGGAATGCACTGTCAGAGAGTGTGGTGGAGGCACGTTCAGTGAGTGTTTAGGATCTGGAATACACTGTCTGAGAGCATGGTGGAGGCAGGTTCAGTGAGTGTTTAGGATGTGGAATGCACTGTCTGAGAGTGTGATGGAGGCAGGTTCAGTGAGTGTTTAGGATCTGGAATGCACTGCCTGAGAGTGTGGTGGAGGCAGGTTCAGTGAGTGTTTAGGATGTGGAATGCACTGTCTGAGAGTGTGGTGGAGGCAGGTTCAGTGAGTGTTTCGGATCTGGAATACACTGTCTGAGAGCATGGTGGAGGCAGGTTCAGTGAGTGTTTAGGATCTGGAATGCACTGTCTGAGAGTGTGGTGGAGGCAGGTTCAGTGAGTGTTTAGGATCTGGAATGCACTGCCTGAGAGTGTGGTGGAGGCAGGTTCAGTGAGTGTTTAGGATGTGGAATGCACTGTCTGAGAGTGTGGTGGAGGCAGGTTCAGTGAGTGTTTAGGATGTGGAATGCACTGTCGGAGAGTTTGGTGGAGGCAGGTTCAGTGAGTGTTTAGGATCTGGAACGCACTGTCTGAGAGTGTGGTGGAAGCAAGTTCAGTGAGTGTTTAGGATGTGGAATGCACTGTCTGAGAGTGTGCTGGAGGCAGGTTCAGTGAGTGTTTAGGATGTGGAATGCACTGTCTGAGAGTGTGCTGGAGGCAGGTTCAGTGATTGTTTAGGATCTGGAATGCACTGTCTGAGAGTGTGGTGGAGGCAGGTTCAGTGAGTGTTTAGGATCTGGAATGCACTGCCTGAGAGTGTGGTGGAGGCAGGTTCAGTGAGTGTTTAGGATCTGGACTGCACTGTCTGAGAGTGTGGTGGAGGCAGGTTCAGTGATTGTTTAGGATCTGGAATGCACTGCCTCAGAGTGTGGTGGAGGCAGGTTCAGTGAGTGTTTAGGATGTGGAATGCACTGTCTGAGAGTGTGGTGGAGGCAGGTTCAGTGTGTGTTTAGGATGTGGAATGCACTGCCTGAGAGTGTGGTGGAGGCAGGTTCATTGGGTGTTTAGGATCTGGAATGCACTGCCTGAGAGTGTGGTGGAGGCAGGTTCAGTGTGTGTTTAGGATCTGGAATGCACTGTCTGAGAGTGTGGTGGAGGCAGGTTCAATGAGTGTTTAGGATGTGGAATGCACTGTCTGAGAGTGTGGTGGAGGCAGGTTCAGTGTGTGTTTAGGATCTGGAATGCACTGCCTGAGAGTGTGGTGGAGGCAGGTTCATTGGGTGTTTAGGATCTGGAATGCACTGCCTGAGAGTGTGGTGGAGGCAGGTTCAGTGAGTATTTTGGATCTGCTATGCACTGTCTGAGAGTGTGATGGAGGCAGGTTCAGTGAGTGTTTAGGATCTGGAATGCACTGCCTGAGAGTGTGGTGGAGACAGGTTCAGTGAGTGTTTATGATCTGGAATGCACTCTCTGAGAGTGTGGTGGAGGCAGATTCTGTCAGTGTTTAGGATCTGGAATGCACTGTCTGAGAGTCTGGTGGAGGCAGGATCAGTGAGTGTTTAGGATCTGGAATGCACTGCCTGAGAGTGTGGTGGAGGCAGGTTCAGTGAGTGTTTAGGATCTGGAATGCACTTTCGGAGAGTGTGGTGGAGGCAGGTTCAGTGAGTGTTTAGAATCTGGGATGCACTGTCTGAGAGTGTGGTATAGGCAGGTTCAGTGAGTGTTTAGGGTCTGGAATGCACTGCCTGAGAGTGGTGGAGGCAGGTACAGTGAGTGTTTAGGATCTGGAATGCACTGTCTGAGTGTGTGGTGGAATCAGGTTCAGTGAGTTTTTAGGATGTGGAATGCACTGTCTGAGAGTGTGGTGGAGGCAGGTTCAGTGAGTGTTTAGGATCTGGTATGCACTGTCTGAGAGTGTGCTGGAGGCAGGTTCAGTGAGTGTTTAGGATCTGGAATGCACTGTCTGAGAGTGTGTTGGAGGCAGGTTCAGTGAGTGTTTAGGATGTGGAATGCACTGTCTGAGAGTGTGGTGGAGGCAGGTTCAGTGAGTGTTTAGGATCTGGTATGCACTGTCTGAGAGTGTGCTGGAGGCAGGTTCAGTGAGTGTTTAGGATCTGGAATGCACTGTCTGAGAGTGTGGTGGAGGCAGGTTCAGTGAGTGTTTAGGATCTGGAGTGCACTGTCTGAGAGTGTGGTGCAGATAGTTTCAGAGAGTGTTTAGGATCTGGAATGCACTGTCTGAGAGTGTGGTGGAGGCAGCTTCAGTGAGTGTTTAGGATCTGGAATGCACTGCCTGAGAGTGTGATGGAGGCAGGTTCAATCGAGGCTTTCAAGAGGGAATTTGATAGTTACGTGAAAAGGAAGAATGTGCAACATTATGGGGAGAAGGTGGGGAATGGCACTCAGTCAATTGTTGACTATGAGAGCCGGTGCAGACATGATAGGGCAAATGGCTGCCTTCAGTGCTATAACAATTCTGTGATTCTGTACACCAAGGTCTAGGTCATTAATATATATCAGGAACAGTAAGGGTCATAGAATCATAGAATGTATAAGGCACAGAAAGAGGCCACTTGGCCCATCCTGTCTGTGGCAGCCGAAAAATGATCCACCAATTCTAATCCCACCTTCCAGCATTCGGTCCGTAGCCCTGCAGATTACAGCACTTGAGGTGCATATCCAGAGTCCTTTTGAATGAGTTGAGGGTTTCTGCCTCAACTACCCTTTCAGACAGTGAGTTCCAGACCCCCACCACCCTCTGGGTGAAAATGTTTTTCCTTATCTCCCCTCTAATCTTTCTACCAATCACTTTAAATCTATGCCCCCTCGTCACTGCCCTCTCAGCTATGGTGAATAGACCCTTCACCTCCACTCTATCCAGGCCCCTCAAAATTTTGTACATTTCAGTCAGACCTCCCCTCAGCCTTCTCTATTCCAAGGAAAACAACCCCAGCCCATCCAATCTTTCCGCATAGCTGCATTTTTTCAGTCCTGGCAACATCCTCATAAATCTCCTCTGTACCCTCTCAAATGCAATTACATCCTTTCTGTAATAGAACAAAAGAACAAAGAAAATTACAGAAACAAAAACAAGAAATGCTGGAATCACTCAGCAGGTCTGGCAGCATCTGTGGAAAGAGAAGCAGAGTTAAGGTTTCGGGTCAGTGACCCTTCTTCGGAACGCACTCCTTGTTTCTTGTTTTTGTTTCAGATTTCCAGCATCCGCAGTATTTTGCTTTTAAAGAAAATTACAGCACAGGAACGGGCCCTTCGGCCCTCCAAGCCTGCGCCGATCCAGATCCTGGTGAGGTGACCAGAACTGCACTCAGTACTCAAGTTGTGGCTTAACCAATGACTTGTACAGTTCCAGCATAACCTCCCTGCTCTTATATTCTATGCCTTGGCCAATAAAGGAAAGGATTCCATATGCCTTCTTAACCACCTTATTGACCTGTCCTGCTACCTTCAGGAATCTGTGGACATTCACTCCAAGGTCCCTCACTTCTTCCACACTTCTCAGTATTTTCCCATTAATCGTGTATTCCTTTGCCTTGTTTGACCTCCCAAATGCATCACCTCACACTTCTCCAGGTTGAATTCCATTTGCCTCTTTTCTGCCCATCTGACCAGACCATCAATATCTTCCTGCTGCCTACAGCTATCCTCCTCACTATCTACCACACGGCCAATCTTTGTGTCGTCTGCAAACTTCTTGATCATTCGCTCTACATTTATGTCCATATCGTTAATATATACCACAAAAAACAGAGGACCCCGTGCTGAGCCCTGCGGACGCCACTGGAAACAGCCCTCCAGTCGCTAAATTACCTTTGTTCCCTGCCACTGGGCCAATTTTGTATCCACCTTGCTGCATTTCCCTGGATCCCATGGGATTTTATTTTTTTAACCAGTCTGCCATGTCAAAAAGCCTTGCTAAAATCCATGTAGACCACATCAACTGCACTCCCCTTATCTATCTTCCTTGTTACTTCTTTGCCATTACTGAGGTTAGACTGACTGACCTATAATGAACAAAGAACAAAGAAAATTACAGCACAGGAACAGGCCCTTCGGCCCTCCAAGCCTGCGCCGATCCAGATCCTCTAACTAAACATGTCGCCTATTTTCTAAGGGTCTGTATCTCTTTGCTTCCTGCCCATTCATGTATCTGTCTAGATACATCTTAAAAGACGCTATCGTGCTCGCATCTACCACCTCCGCTGGCAACGCGTTCCAGGCACCCACCACCCTCTGCGTAAAGAACTTTCCACGCATATCCCCCCCTAAACTTTTCCCCTCTCACTTTGAACTCGTGACCCCTAGTATTTGAATCCCCCACTCTGGGAAAAAGCTTCTTGCTATCCACCCTGTCTATACCTCTCATGATTTTGTACACCTCAATCAGGTCCCCCCTCAACCTCCGTCTTTCTAATGAAAATAATCCTAATCTACTCAACCTCTCTTCATAGCTAGCGCCCTCCATACCAGGCACCATCCTGGTGAACCTCCTCTGCACCCTCTCCAAAGCATCCACATCCTTTTGGTAATGTGGCGACCAGAACGGCACGCAGTATTCCAAATGTGGCCGAACCAAAGTCCCATACAACTGTAACATGACCTGCCAACTCTTGTACTCAATACCCCGTCCGATGAAGGAAAGCATGCCGTATGCCTTCTTGACCACTCTATTGACCTGCGTTGCCACCTTCAGGGAACAATGGACCTGAACACCCAAATCTCTCTGTACATCAATTTTCCCCAGGACTTTTCCATTTACTGTATAGTTCACTCTTGAATTGGATCTTCCAAAATGCTTCACCTCGCATTTGCCCTGATTGAACTCCATCTGCCTTTTCTCTGCCCAACTCTCCAATCTATCTATATTCTGCTGTATTCTCTGACAGTCCACTTCACTATCTGCTACTCCACCAATCTTAGTGGCGTCTGCAAACTTGCTAATCAGACCACCTATACTTTCCTCCAAATCATTTATGTATATCACAAACAACAGTGGTCCCAGCACGGATCCCTGTGGAACACCACTGGTCACACGTCTCCATTTTGAGAAACTCCCTTCCACTGCTACTCTCTGTCTCCTGTTGCCCAGCCAGTTCTTTATCCATCTAGCTAGTACACCTTGGACCCCATGCGCCTTCACTTTCTCCATCAGCCTACCATGGGGAACCTTATCAAACGCCTTACTGAAGTCCATGTATATGACATCTACAGCCCTTCCCTCATCAATCAACTTTGTCACTTCCTCAAAGAATTCTATTAAGTTGGTAAGACATGACCTTCCCTGCACAAAACCATGTTGCCTATCAGTGATAAGCCCATTTTCTTCCAAATGGGAATAGATCCTATCCCTCAGTATCTTCTCCAGCAGCTTCCCTACCACTAATGTCAGGCTCACCGGTCTATAATTACCTGGATTATCCCTGCTACCCTTCTTAAACAAGGGGACAACATTAGCAATTCTCCAGTCCTCCGGGACCTCACTCGTGTTTAAGGATGCTGCAAAGATATCTGTTAAGGCCCCAGCTATTTCCTCTCTCGCTTCCCTCAGTAACCTGGGATAGATCCCATCCGGACCTGGGGACTTGTCCACCTTAATGCCTTTTAGAATACCCAGTACTACCTCCCTCCTTATGCCGACTTGACCTAGAGTAATCAAACATCTGTCCCTAACCTCAACATCCGTCATGTCCCTCTCCTCGGTGAATACCGATGCAAAGTACTCGTTTAGAAACTCACCCATTTTCTCTGACTCCACGCGTAACTTTCCTCCTTTGTCCTTGAGTGGGCCAATCCTTTCTCTAGTTACCCTCTTGCTCCTTATATATGAATAAAAGGCTTTGGGATTTTCCTTAACCCTGTTTGCTAAAGATATTTCATGACCCCTTTTAGCCCTCTTAATTCCTCGTTTCAGATTGCGCCTACAATCCCGATATTCTTTCAAAGCTTCGTCTTTCTTCAGCCGCCGAGACCTTATGTATGCTTCCTTTTTCCTCTTAGGTAGTCTCACAATTTCACCTGTCATCCATGGTTCCCTAATCTTGCCATTTCTACCCCTCATTTTCACAGGAACATGTCTCTCCTGCACGCTAATCAACCTCTCTTTAAAAGCCTCCCACATATCAAATGTGGATTTACCTTCAAACAGCTGCTCCCAATCTACATTCCCCAGCTCCTGCCGAATTTTGGTATACTTGGCCTTCCCCCAATCTTCCTTTAGGACCACTCTCGTCTTTGTCCATGAGTATTCTAAAACTTATGGAATTGTGATCACTATTCCCAAAGTAGTCCCCTACTGAAACTTCAACAACCTGGCCGGGCTCATTCCCCAACACCAGGTCCAGTATGGCCCCTTCCCGAGTTGGACTGCTCTAGAAAACCCTCCTGGATGCTCCTTACAAATTCTGCTCCATCTTGACCTCTAACACTGTGAATCCCAGTCAATGTTGGGAAAATTAAAATCTCCTATCACCACCACCCTGTTGCTCCTACATCTTTCCATAATCTGTTTACATATTTGTACCTCTATCTCACGCTCGCTGTTGGGAGGCCTGTAGTACAGCCCCAACATTGTTACCGCACCCTTCCTATTTCTGAGTTCTGCCCATATTGCCTCACTGCTCGAGTCCTCCATAGTGCCCTCCTTCAGCACATTATTCGGTCTATCCTTGGCTCTTTTTTTAAACAGAGGTACAATGTTAGCAGTTCTCCAATCATCCGGCACTACACCTGTATCCAGTGAGGACTGGAAAATGTTGGTGTACATTTCATCTGGCCCTGGTGATTTATCAACTTTCAAGGATGCAAATTCCATTAATACCTCATTTCGCTATCTTTATCACATCCAATACTTCACATTATTCCTCCTTAACTACAATATCTGCATCGTCCCCTACTTTTGTGAAGACAGACGCTAAGTATTCATTACGAACCATACCAACATCTTCTGCTCCTACACATATGTTACCTTTTTGGTCTTTTATGGGCCCTACTCTCTCTTTAGTTATCCTCTTACTCTTAATGTATTGATAAAGCATATTTGGGTTCACCTTGATTTTGCTTGCCAATATTCTTTCATGCCCTTTCTTTGCTTTCCTAATTTCCTTTTTGATTTCACCCTTTCACTTTCTATACTACTCTCGGCTTTCTGTAGTATTGAGTTCTCGGTGTCGGACATAAGCTTTCCTTTTCTGCCTTATCTTACCCTGTAAGCTCCTTGACATCCATGGGGCTCCAGATTTGGCTGTCCCACCCTTTTTCTTTGTGGGAACATATTTTCTCTGAACCCCTTCAATCTCCCCTTTGAATGCCTCCCACTGCTCTGACACGGATTTACCTTCAAGTAGCTGTTTCCAGTCCACATTCACTAAATCATTCCTCAGTTTAGTAAAATTGGCCTTGCCCCAATTGAGAACTTTAACTCCTGTTCTCTGTCCTTTTCCATAATTATGTTAAAACTGACTGAATTATGATCACTACCACCAAAATGCTCTCCCACTGCCACTCCTTCCACCTGCCCATCTTCATTTCCTAAAACTAAGTCTAAAACTGTGCCCTCTCTTGTTGGACTTGCTACATACTGGGCAAAAACGTTCTCTTGAATGCACATCAAGAATTCTGCTCCCTCGATTCCTTTCACACTAAAACTATGCCAGTTAATATTGGGGTAACTAAAATCTCCTATTATTACTGCTCTATTGTTCTTGCACTTCTCAGAGGTTTCCTACATATCTGCTCTTCTATCTCCCTCTGACTGTTTGGGGTCTACAGTGCACTCCCAGCAGTGTGATTGCCCTTTTTTGTTCCTTAGCTCAATCCATATGGCCTCATTTGATGAACCTTCCAATATATCATCCCTCCTCACAGCTGTAATAGTTTCCTTGACCAAAATTGCCACTCCCCCTCCTTTCTTATCCCCCTCCTTTCTTATCCCCCTCCCTATCGCGTCTGAAAACCCTGTAACCAGGAACGTTGAGTTGCCATTCCTGTCCCTCCTTAAGCCATGTTTCTATAATAGCTATGATATCATACTGCCATGTGTCTATCTGTGGCCTCAGCTCATCTGCTTTATTTGCTATACTCCTTGCATTGAAATAGATACCCTTGAGCACTGCCAAACTCTTTTTTTCTATTTTCTAACCTTTGTTTCCTCTGTCTTCTGGACTCATCCATAAATTTTCTGCCTTCCATTTCTGATTTTGTCCCAGCTGAGTCTACCCTCAGGTCCCCATCCTCCTGCCAAACTAGTTTAAACCTTCCGTAACAGCACTAGCAAAACGTCCCGCAAGGAACTCAGTCCCGGCTCTGTTCAGGTGCAACCCGTCCGGCCTGTACAGGTCCCATCTCCCCCAGAGCCGGTCCCAATATCCCAGGAATCTGAAGCCCTCCCTCCTGCACCATCTTTCCAGCCACGCATTCATCTGTCTTATCCTTCTATTTCTATACTCACTTGCGTGTGGCACTGGGAGTAATCCGGAGATTACTACTTTTGAGGTCCTGTTTGCTAATTTCTTACCTAGTATCCTAAATTCTGACTGCAGGACCACATCCCTCTTTCTACCTATGTTGTTGGTTCTGATGTGGACCACGACTGCTGGCTGTTCACCCTCCCCCTTCAGGATGCTCTGCAGCCACTCAATGACATCCTTGACCCTGGCACCAGGGAGGCAACACACCATGCTGGATTCACGTCTGCAGCCACAGAAATGCCTGTCTGTTCCCCTATTGAATCACCTATCACTATGGCTCTTCCAGTTTTCCCTGTACCCCACTGTGCAGCTGAGCCACCCATGGTGCCATGCACTTGGCTCTGGCTGCACTCCCAAGGTGAAGCATCACTTTCGTCAGTATTCAGAACTGAATACCTGTTGGAATGTGAGATGCACTCAGGTGTCTCCTGCACTACCTGCCTCATTCTTTTTGACTGCCTGGTGGTCACCCATTCCCTCTCTCCCTGCATACTCTTAAGCTGTGGGGTGACCACATCTATAAATGTGCTATCCACATAGCTCTCATCTTCATGAATCGACCCTTGGGGAACTCCACCACAAACCTTCCTCCAGCCTGAAAAACATCCATTAACCACTACTCTTTGTTTCCTGTCACTCAGCCAATTTTGTATCCATGTTGCTACCGTCCCTTTTATTCCATGAGCTATAACTTTACTCACATGTCTTTTGTGCTGCACTGTATCAAATGCCTTTTGAAAGTCTATGTACATCAACAGCATTGCCCTCATCAACCCTCTCCATTACCTCATCAAAAAACTCCAGCAAATTAGTTAAACTAATTAGTTAAACTAATTAGTTAGATTTCCCTTAAGAAATCCATGCTGGCTTTCCTTAATGAACCCGCATTTGTCCATGTGACAATTTATTTTGTCCTGTATTATTGTTTCCAGAAGATGCCGCAGCACTGAGTTTAAACTGACTGGCTTGTAGTTGCTGGGCTTATCTTTACACCCTTTTTTGAACAAGGATGTAACATTTGTAATTCTCCAGTCCTCTGGCACCACTCCCGAGTCTAAGGAAGACTGAAAAATTATGGCCAGTGCCTCTGTGATTTCCACTCTTACTTCCCTCAGTATCCTTGGATGTATCTCATTTGGTCCTGGTGCTTTATCAAGTTTAAGTTCAGACAGCCTATCTAATACCTCCTCCTTATCAATTTTAAATCCTTCAAGTGTCTGAATTACCTCCTCTTTCACCGTGACCTGCGCAACATCTTCTTCCTTGGGAAAGACAGATGCAAAATATTCATTTAATACCTGAGCAGTGCTCCCTGCCTCCATGTGTAAATTGCCCATTTGGTGTCTGATTTGCCCCACTCCTCCTTTTACCAGGTTTTCTTGCTAAGCAACGAAGTAAAGAGGCACAAAGGTCGCAGCTCATGACCTCAAAACAAAGCGTGAGCTTGGGAATTTGGTGGGTTAATTTTAAAGGTTAATCTTGTTCTAAGAGCTAGTCAAGTTGGCAGTTAGCATTTAACTACAACTTACTGTGAAAGTTAAGTTTCTTTCAGTCTTAGGGATAAACAAGGTCGCTGCCGGAGAGGCAGCCACAGATAGTTAATTAGGTAGCTCGTACATGTGAACATACGAATTAGGAGCAGGAGACGGCCACTCAACCCCTCGAGCCTGCTTCGCTATTCAATAAGTTCATGATTGAACTGATTATCCACATTTCCACCATTCCCCGATAACCTTGTGAGAACTAGTTTCTCCAGCCAGCACTATATGACTCAGCTCTGTAGAATTTCAGCTGGGACAAACACAGGCGGGTCTTGCTCAGCACATGAAGTCAGCAGGCACGAAAGTAGCAGCTCATGACTGAGTGCAGCTTGAGACTGATTATGAGTTTGGGAATTTGGTAAGCATGGGAATTCGGTGCAGTGAGCGAGGAGGTGCTGTTCTGACCTTTTACAAAAAAGGAGTGGTCTGAGAAAGGGAGCTGGAGAGCAGCAGTGAGAGGAGACAGCTGAAGCCCGGAAGCATTAATTAAGTGAGAAGGCAGGTGAGTGGTTGGTGAGTTTTAACTTTTTTTGTTTTTTTTCTCTCTAAACAGGGTAGTAGTTTAACTGGTATTGGAAGATATAATTATTGCATTAAATATATAGCTAAAGCAGCGGATTAGAAAAGAGCTATATAGTTTGTGGGTTCAAAGCTGACTGACAGGGTTCTAAAGAAAATCAAGCGTGATGTCACTGGGAAGCAGGTTATTGATTAGTTGGTGAGTTTTTTATTACTTTTTTCCTCTTTTTCTCGAAACCCGTGATCTTATTAGTAGTAACAAGGTGTATTATCTAATAGAGAATGGCAGGGCTGTTCTGACCTCTAGAGTGTACATCCTGTGCTATGTGGGAACATATCAGGCCCCCACCTGCAAAAATGAGGCATATTAATTTCACCACATGGTCATTAAATTTCAAATTGTTGCTGGGAAGAAGAGAAGGCCTGTTACAAGCAGTCACCAGGCCCCAGCTGGAAAGACATTTTTGCAGATTACCAGACAGTGTTTGTAGACAAAGGATCATTCCCTGACACACACAGCCAAGACATGGTCAGACCAGTTAGTTGCATCACTGACCTGCTTGGCAAAATGTAGTTTCCTGAATTTTACAGTTTGAACTGAGAGCCTGCAGAAAGCTGTTTGCTCCTGGATTGAAAAGATCTCTCCTGGCTGGCTCACCACAGCCTCTCCTGTCTGTCTGCTCCCATCTCTTTCTCACAAGCCTCTGAATCCACTGAAGATACATGAACCTCAAGAGAGAAAAGTCTCCTACAGCGAACAAGGTTTAAGAAGAATACTGGGCCCCAACAAAAAGCAAGATCTACCTACAATCAAGGAGTCTACAGTGAGCTCGAAGAACCGTAACACAAACTCTTCAGATATTGCCTCGAACCTTTCCACTTTATTTCTTCTGCGCATTTCTGTCTCTACTTGCATGTGTGTATCACATATGCATGCCAGCATGGGTGTGTCATGTGTTCGTAGGCATCAACCAAGTTAGAGTTTAAGTTTAATAAATTTCAATCTTTCTTCTTTAAACCTAAGAAAACCGGTTTGTGCTGGTTTCTTTGCCTTATAATTGGAAAGTGGTGAACAAGGATTCACCAAGGGGGAGCTAAAAACACAGTTTGTTTAAAATTAAACCCTGTTACAGTAAGACCAGGTGAAGGCTGAAAGGGAACCCTAGACCCCTTTCTCACTTGGTCATAACAATATGTACAGGAGGTGTTGTCAATTGCAGCAGCGTCAGTTCTGGGTTTCTGAACTTGAGCAGCAGCTGGCATCTCTGTGCTGCATCCATGAGGTTGAGAGCTTTGTGGATAGCACGAGGATAGATGTGGTCACCCTGCAGCTTAGGAGTAGGCAGGGAGAGAGGGAATGGGTGACTGCCAGACAGTCAAGAACAAACTGACAGGTTGTGTAGGAGACCCCTGACTGCATCTCACTCTCCAGCCGGTATTCAGTTCTGAATATTGGGGAGTGCAGCCAGAGCCAAGTCCATGGCACCACGGGTGGCTCAACTGCACAGGGGGCCACAAAGAAGACTGGAAGAGCAACAGTGGAACAGACAGGCCTTTCCATGGCCACAGACAAGAGTCCCGATTGGTGTGTTGCCTCCCTGGTGCCAGGGTCAAGGATGTTACTGAATGGCTGCAGAGCACCCTGAGGGGGGAAGGTGAACAGCCAGCAGTCGAGGTCCACTTTGGTACCAACGACATAGGTAGGAAGAAGGATGTGGTCCTGCAGAAAGTATTTAGTGAGCTAGGTAAGAAATTAGCAAGCAGGACATCAAAAGTAGCAACATAGAAACATAGAAAATAGGAAAAGGAGTAGGCCATTCGGCCTTTCGAGCCTGCTCCACCAATCATTATGATCATGGCTGATCATCCAACTGTTCCCGCTTTCTCCCCATATCCTTTGATCCCTTTAGACCCAAGAGCTATATCTAAGTCCTTCTTGAAAATATACAATGTTTTGGCCTCAACTGCTTTCTGTGGTAGCGAATTCCACAGGCTCACCACTCTCTGGGTGAAGAAATTTCTCCTCATCTCAGTCCTGAAAGGTTTACCCCGTATCCTTAGACTATGACCCCTGGTTCTGGACTCCCCCACCATCGGGAACATCCTTCCTGCGTCTACCCTGTCAAGTCCTGTTAGAATTTTATAGGTTTCTATGAGATCCCCCCTCATTCTTCTGAACTCCAGCGAATATAATCCTAACCGACTCAATCTCTCCTCATAGGTCAGTCCCACCATCCCAGGAATCAGTCTGATAAACCTTCACTGCACTCCTTCTATAGCAGGAACATCCTTCCTCAGGTAAGGAGACCAAAACTGCACACAATATTCAGGTGTGGCCTCACCAAGGCCCTGTATAATTGCGGCAAGATATCCCTGCTCCTGTATTTGAATCCTCTCGCTATGAAGGCCAACATACCATTTGCCTTTTTTACCGCCTGTTGCACCTGCATGCTTACCTTCAGCGACTGGTGTACGAGAACATCCAGGTCTTGTTGCATATTCCCCTCTCTCAGTTTATAGCCATTCAGATAATAATCTGCCTTCCTGTTTTTGCTACCAAAGTGGATAACTTCACATTTATCTACATTATACTGCATCTGCCATGCATTAGCCCACTCACTCAACTTGTCCAAATCACCCTGAAGCCTCTCTGCATCCTCTTCACAGCTCACCCTCCCACCCAGTTTTGTGTCATCTGCAAATTTGGAGATATTGCATTTAGTTCCCTCATCTAAATCATTAATGTATATTGTGAATAGTTGGGGTCCTAGCACCGATCCCTGCGGTACCCCACTAGTCACTGCCTGCCATTCAGAAAAAGACCCATTTATCCCTACTCTTTGTTTCCTGTCCGCCAACCAATTTCCTATCAATTGCAATACACTACCCCCAATCCCATGCTATAAAATCTTTGATAATGGACTCTAGAATTTTCCCTACTACCAATATCAGGCTGACTGGTCTATAATTCCCTGTTTTCTCTCTACTGCCCTTTTTAAATAGTGGGGTTACATTAGCTACCCTGCAATCTGTAGGAACTGTTCCAGAGTCTATAGAATCTTGGAAGATGACCACCAATGCATCCACTATTTCTCGGGCCACTTCCTTAAGTACTCTGCGATGCAGACCATCAGGCCCTGGGGATTTATCAGCCTTCAATCCCATCAATTTCCCCAACACCATTTCTCTACTAATACTGATTTCTTTCAGTTCCTCTCTCTCACTAAACCCTGTGTTCCCCAACATTTCTGGCATGATATTTGCATCCTCCTTTGTGAGTATGCATTTAGTTGGTCAGCTATTTCTTTATTCCCCATAATAAATTCCCTTGTTCCTGTAAGGGACATTTGTTTTCACCAATCTTTTTCTCTTCACATACCTATAGAAACTTTTACAGTCAGTTTTTATGTTCCCCGCAAGCTTACTCTCGTACTCTATTTTCCCCTTCTTAATCAATCCCTTCGTCCTCCTTTGCTGAATTCTAAACTGCTCCCAATCCTCAGGTCTGTTGTTTTTCCTGACAAATTTGTATGCCTCTTCCTTGGATCTAATGCTATCTCTAATTTCCCTTGTAAGCCATAGTTTGGCTACCTTTCCCGTTTTACTTTTGCACCAGACAGGGATAAACAATTGTTGCAGTTCATCCATGCACTCTTTAAATGTTTGCCATTGCCTATCCACCGTCATCCCTTTAAGTAACGTTTCCTAAACCGTCATGGCCAACTCACACCTCATACCTTCGTAGTTTCCTTTACTAAGATTCAGGACCCTAGTCTCAGAATCAACTACGTCACTCTCCATCTTGATGAAGAATTCTATCATATTATGGTCGCTCATCCCCAAGGGGTCTCGCACCACTAGATTGTCAATTATTCCTCTCTCATTACACAATACCCAGTCTAGGATGGCCCGTATACACTCCAAGAATTCCTCCTCTATGGTATTGTGACTAATTTGATTTGCCCAATCTATATGCAGATTAAATTCACCCATAATTACAGATGTTCCATTATCGCATGTGGCTCTAATTTCCTGTTCAATGCCATTCCCAACATCACCACTACAGTTTGGGGGTCTATATACAACCCCCACTAATGTTTTTTGCCCCTTAGTGTTTCTCAGCTCTACCCATACAGATTCCACATCGTCAGAGCTAATATCTTTCCTCACTATTGCATTAATTTCCTCTTTAACCAGCAATGCAACTCCACCACCTTTTACTTTTTGTCTGTCCTTCCTAAATACTGAATATCCCTGGATGTTCATTTCCCATCCCTGGTCACCTTGCAGCCATGTCTCTGTAATCCCGACTATATCATACCCGTTTACATCTATTTGCGCGATTAATTCATTCACTTTATTGCGAATGCTCCGTGCGTTAAGGCACAAAGCCTTAAGGCTTGTCTTTTTAACATTATTTGTCCACTTCCCACTATTTTTCACTGTGGCCCTGTTTGATTCAGGCCCTTGATTTCTCTGCCTATCACTTTTCTTATTCCCCTTACTGTCTTTTGTTCTTGTCTTTGATCCCCCCTCCTCTGACTCCTTGCAAAGGTTCCCATCCCCCTGGCATTTTAGTTTAAACCCTCCCCAACAACTCTAGAAAATACTCCCCCTTGGACATCAGTCCCGTTCCTGCCCAGGTGTAACCCGTCCAGTTTGTACTGGTCCCACCTCCCCTAGAACCAGTCCCAATGCCCCAGGAATCTAAAACCCTCCCCCTCACACCATCTCTTCAGTCACGTATTCATCCGATAAATCCTGCTATTTTTACTCTGACTAGCACGTGGCACTGGTCGTAATTCTGAGATCACTAACTTTGAGGTCCTACTTTTCAAATTACTTCCTAACTCCCTATATTCTGCTTTTAGGACCTCACCCTTATTTTTACCTATGTCATTTGTACCAATGTGTACCACGACCACTGGCTGTTCACCCTCCCCCTTCAGAATGTCCTGTAACCGCTCTGAGACATCCTTGACCCTCGCACCAGGGAGGCAACATACCATCCTGGAGTCTCTTTTGCGGCCACAGAAACACCTATCTATTCCCCTTACAATTGCATCCCCTATAACTATTGCATTCCCACACTTTGTATTCCTCCCCTGTGCAGCAGAGCCAACTGTGGTGTAATGAATTGGGCTGTTGCTGCTTTCCCCTGAGAGGCCATTCCCCCCAACAGTATCCAAAGCAGTATACCTGTTTTGCAGGGGAATAGCCACAGGAGATTCCTGAACTGTCTGCCTAGTCCTCTTGCTCTGCCTGGTGGTCACCTATTCCCCTCCTGCCTGTGGGGTCTGAGCCTGCGGTGTGACCACCTCTCTATACATGCTATCCACGATATTCTCTGCCTCGTGGATGCTCCACAGTGTCCCCAACTGCCGCTCCAGCTCCGAAACCCGGGCTTCCAGGAGCTGCAGCTGGACACATTTCCTGCGCACATGACATAAAAGGATATGAGGATAGTGTGGGAAAAAGGCATTGAAGTGGATGATCAGCCATGATCGTATTGAATGGTGGGGCAGGCTCGATGGGCTGAATGGCCTACTCCTGCTTCTATGTTCCTATATTGGAGACAGAGAAACTGGGAGAATGGAATGGAGTCCTTACAGGAAACAGGGTGTGAGGAAGTGTCGTCAATATGTCCATTTCGTTTTGGAGCATCAAATCAGAATAACAAAAAGGTTCTTTGCACCATCAATAACAAAGCGCAAAAGCAAAATACTGCAGATACTGGAAATAATGACAGAGGATGTTAGAAATGCACAGCAGCTCCATAAGCAATCTGTGGAGAAACAAACATTGTACAAAGAGCATAGCAATCCCTGGGGGCGGGGCCTGGGACCGGGGGGTGGGGCTTGGTGCCGGGGGGCGGGGCCTGGGACCGGGGGGCGGGGCCTGGTGCCGGGGGGCGGGGCCTGGTACCGGGGGGTGGTGCCTGGTGGGGAGTCTGGTCACATGAGAAGTGAGACATGGGGCGAATCGGAGCTGCACCGCTATTGCTGATTGTGTTCGTAACCCTGGTGGCAGGTAAGCACTTCCTTCTCCCGCCGACGGGATTTACCTCGCCTCCGGGAATTTACCTCCCCCATGATTTGCGCACCCCGCCGCCGTCAGGATTTATCCCGCTCACGGGAATTCCCCGCTCCCTGCCTCTTCTCCTCCCCCGCCTCCTGGATTCTCCCCCCCATTACCCCCGATTCTCCCCATCACCCCCGATTCCCCCCCACTACCCCTGAGTCCCCCCACCCCCGATTCTCCACCATCACCCCCGATTCCTCCCACCACCCCGATTCTCTGCCATCGCCCCCGATTTCCCCCCCACTACCCCCGAGTCCCCCACCCCCGATTCTCCACCATCACCCCTGATTCTCCACCACCACCCCCGATTCTCCCCCCACCCCCGATTCTCCCCCCACACCCCCGATTCTCCCCCCACCCCCGATTCTCCGCTCACCACCCCCGATTCTCCGCTCACCACCCCCGATTCTCCCCTCACCACCCCCGATTCTCCCCCCACACCCCCGATTCTCCCCTCACCACCCCCGATTCTCCCCTCACCACCCCCGATTCTCCGCTCACCACCCCCGATTCTCCGCTCACCACCCCCGATTCTCCGCTCACCACCCCCGATTCTCCGCTCACCACCCCCGATTCTCCCCTCACCACCCCCGATTCTCCCCTCACCACCCCCGATTCTCCCCCACACCCCCGATTCTCCCCTCACCACCCCCGATTCTCCCCCCACACCCCCGATTCTCCCCTCACCACCCCCGATTCTCCCCCCACACCCCCGATTCTCCCCCCACACCCCCGATTCTCCCCTCACCACCCCCGATTCTCCCCCCACACCCCCGATTCTCCCCTCACCACCCCCGATTCTCCCCCCACACCCCCGATTCTCCCCGCACCACCCCCGATTCTCCCCGCACCACCCCCGATTCTCCCCGCACCACCCCCGATTCTCCCCTCACCACCCCCGATTCTCCCCCCACACCCTCGATTCTCCCCGCACCACCCCCGATTCTCCCCGCACCACCCCCCGATTCTCCCCGCACCACCCCGATTCTCCCCGCACCACCCCCGATTCTCCCCTCACCACCCCCGATTCTCCCTCACCACCCCCGATTCTCCCGCCCACTCCCGATTCTCCCCTCACCACCCCCGATTCTCCCCTCACCACCCCCGATTCTCCCGCCCACTCCCGATTTCCCCCCCAAACCCCGATTCTCCCCCCACACCCCCGATTCTCCCCTCACCAGCCCCAATTCTCCCCCCCACCACCCACACGCTCACTGTCTCTCTCTCCCCCACACCCACCTCATACACAGGTGCTGCTGTTTTCAAAGATGGCCGAGAGGACTGGGGATACGTATCTGTCCGTAAAGACGCCAACATGTA
>NC_090396.1:77612425-77736520 GCF_036365525.1 Heterodontus francisci | reverse complement strand
ATCGACTGCTTCCATTGGTTCCCATGTACCGATATGGGTCCTTTGCTAAACACTTCATGCCAGATCATTGGGGTTTACCCACCTGGTGTGAGCTTTCAATAACTTGACCAATTCCTCACGTCCATCATCACACTTCCTGGATTGATCAGAGTAGATTTCCATTTCGTGTTCGTCTTCCCCTGTCACAAAATCTCCCGCACCCAGCTCTGGCACTTTCCCCTTAACCCTGTAAATTAGTTTCCTTAACTCTATGTCCAATTGCCTTTTGAGAAATCTGTTTCCACCACCTTTCAGCTAATGTATTCCAGATCTTAATAACCATTTGTGGGAAAAATATTCTCCCATTCCCCCTCTTGTCCTTTTGCCAGTTATAATAAATCTATAAGCTTTGGTGATTGATCCAGGGGAAACAGACAAGTAGGGAGAAACTATCAAAGCCCCCTTCATTTTAAATATCTCTATTCGGTGTCCTCTGCTTCTCTATCCTTCTGCCAACAGTTTCTCTATTGATTCTGTCAGACCCCTCATGACTTTGAACATCTCTATCAATCACCTCTTCTCCAGGGATAACAGTCTCAGCTTCTCCAGTCTATCCAAGTAACTGAAGTTCCTCATCCCTGGAATCATTCTCATGATCTTTTCTGCACTCACTCTAATGCTTTCAGATGCTTCCGAAAGTGTGGTGCCAGAACTGGACACAATGCTCCAGTTGAGGCTGAACCAGCGTTTTATACAGATAACATAACATCCTTGCTTTTGTACTCTATGCCCCTATTGAGAAAGCCAGGATCACATATACTTTATAAACCACTTTCTCAACCTGCCCTGCAACCTTCAATGACTTGTGCACATGTACCCCCGGTCTCTCTGCTGCACCCCCTTTAGAATTGTACCCTTTATTTTATATTGGCTTTCCTCATTTTACAAGGTACAAATCAGGAGTGTGATGGAATACTCTCCACTTGTCTGGATGGGTGCAGCTCCAACAATACTCAAGAAACTCGACACCATCCAGGACAAAGCAGCCTGCTTGATCAGTACCCCATCCACCACCTTCAACTTTCACTCCCTCCACACCAACACAGTGATAGAGTCATAGAGTTATACAGCACAGAAACAGGCCCTTCGGCCCATCGTGTCTTGCCAGCCATCAAACACCTAACTATTTTAATCCCATTTTCCAGCACTTGGCCCGTAGCCTTGTATGCTATGGCGTCTCAAGTGCTCATCTAAATATTTCTTAAATGTTGTGAGGGTTCCTGCCTCTACCACCCCTTCAGGCAGTGTGTTCCAGATTCCAACCACCCTCTGGGTGAAAATTGTTTTCCTCAAATCCCCTCTAAACCTCCTGCCCCTTACTTTAAATCTATGTCCCCTGGTTATTGACCCCTCCGCTAAGGGAAAAAGTTTCTTCCTATATAACCTATCAATGCCTCTCATAATTTTGTATACCTCAATCAGGTCCCCCCTCAACCTTCTCTGTTCTAAGAAAAACAACCCAACCTTTTCAGTCTCTCTTCATAGCTGAAATGCTCCAGCCCAGGCAACTTTCTGGTGAATCTCCTCTGCACCCTCTCCAGTGCAATCACATCCTTCCTATAGTGTGGCGACCAGAACTGTACACAGTACTCCAGCTGTGGCCTAACTAGCGTTTTATACAGCTCCATCATAACCTCCCTGCTCTTATATTCAATGCCTCAGCTAATAAAGGCAAGTATCCCATATGCCTTCCTAACCACCTTATCTACCTGTGCTGCTGCCTTCAGTGATCTATGGACAAGTACACCAAGGTCCCTCTGACCCTCTGTACTTCCTAGGGTCCTACCATCCATTGTATATTCCCTTGCCTTGTTAGTCCTCCCAAAATGCATCACCTCACACTTCTCAGCATTAAATTCCAGTTGCCACTGCTCCGCCCATCTTACCAGCCCATCTATATAATCCTGTAATCTAAGGCTTTCCTCCTCACTATTTACAACATAATCAATTTTCGTGTCATCTGCGAAGTTACTGATCATACCTCCTATATTCACATCTAAATCATTAATATGCACTACAGACAGCAAGGGTCCCAGCACCGATCCCTGTGGTACACCACTGGTCACAGGCTTCCAATTGCAAAAACAACCCTCGACCATCACCTTCTGCCTCCTGCCACTAAGCCAATTTTGGATCCAATTTGCCAAATTGCCCTGGATCCCATGGGCTCTTACCTTCTTAACCAATCTCCCATGTGGGACCTTATCAAATGCCTTACTGAAGTCTATGTAGACTACATTAACTGTTTTACCCTCATCTACACATCTAGTCACTGCCTTGAAAAATTCAGTCAAGTTAGTTAGACATGATCTCCCCCTGACAAAGCCATGCTGACTATCCCTGATTAATCCTTGCCTCTCCAAGTGGAGATTAATCCTGTCCCTCAGAATTTTTTCCAATATTTTCCCTACCACTGATGTTAGACTCACTGGCCTGTAATTACCTGGTTTATCCCTACTACCCTTCTTGAATAATGGTACCACATTCGCTGTCCTCCAGTCCATTGGCACCTCTCCTGTGGCCAGAGAGGATTTCAAAATGTGTCTCAAAGCCCCTGCAATCTCCTCCCTTGCCTCACATAACAGCCTGGGATACATCTCATCTGGGTCTGGGGATTTATCCACTTTTAAGCCCGCTAAAACAGCTAATAATGCTAATATGTTCAAGTATATCACAATCCCCCTCCCTGATCTCTACACCAACATCGTCCTTCTCCATAGTGAACACCGATGAAAAGTCATAATTTAAAACCTCACCTCTGTCCTCTGGCTCCACACACACATTGCCACTTTGGTCCCTAATGGGCCCTACTCTTTCCCTGGTTATCCTCTTGCCCTTAATATACTTATAAAATGTCTTAGGATTTTCCTTTATCTTAACTGGCAGTGTTTTCTCATGTCCCCTCTTCGCTCTCCTAATTACTTTAAGTGGAGGTGTGTGGGTGGGTGGGGGTCTCTGGGGGGTGGGTGTGGGGGGATTGGGGGTGTGTGGGTGGAGGTGGAGGGGTGGGGGTGTGCGGGTGGAGGGGTGGGGGTTAGGGTGGGGGTGTGCGGGTGGAGGGGTGTGGGTGTGTGAGGGTGGGGGTGTGTGGGTGGAGGGGTGGGGTGGTGGGGGTGTGTAGGTGGAGGGGTGGGGTGGTGGGGGTGTGTGGGTGGTGGTGGGGTGGTGTGGTGTGGGTAGAGGGGTGGGGGTGTGTGGGTGGAGGGGTGTGCGGGTGGAGGGGTGTGGGTGTGTGGGTGGAGGGGTGGGGGTGGAGGGGTGTGGGTAGGGGGTGGAGAGTGGGGGCTGTCGCCTGTACTTCGCTGCGTTTGCTCAGCACCATGTCGTTCCTTTTCTGATTGGTGATTTTGATGATTGAGTTCCAGGCTGAGTCGGTTTTGCATGTTATTGGGAGAGAAACGTGTTTGAGGCACGGACTGGGTTTGAGTGATTTGTGACCAGTTTAAACTGTTTGGACTGAATCAGATGGCAATGTTGGGAGGAGTTAAAAATCAGAATATCAACATCTTTCTTTTGAACAGAACATTCCATTCTTTATCTTCTCTGAATCCTATGGAGGCAAAATGGCAGCTGCTATTTCTTTGGAGCTCATTCAGGTAGGAATACAATCTGCTTTCAAACTAGTGTCTGCACAGACTGCAGTGTTTGAGTATTTGTGCAGCGGGAGGAAGGGGTTTAACTGTTAGGCCAGGGGGGGTTTATATTCAGTCACTGCACAAAGATGGTGCAATGAGAGTGAAATCTCTGATCGAGTCCAGACCCTTTTAGTTAAATGTAAAATGTAAACTTGCAGAGTGGATGTGTAATTGAAAAATTAATTTCAATATTGATGATTTTGTGGTGGTACATTTTGGTAGGAAGGATAAGGAGATTACATACTCCTTGGAAAATATTAATCTAAATGGGATAGAGGAACAGAAGAATGTAGGATAGCGATAAACATATCATAATGTAGCAATGCAGGATAATAATAAGGCCCTTTTTAAAAAAAAAAGCAAACAAAGCACTGGAGTTTATTTCCAGAGGGATAGAATTGAAAAGCAGAGAAGTTATGTTAAACTTGTAGAAAACCTTGATTAAAACACACTTGGAATACTGTGAACAGGTCTGGTCTTTGTATTATAAAAAGGATACAGAGACACTGGAGAAAGTGCAAAAGATATTCACAAGAATGATACAAGGAAAGACTGAACAGACTGGGGCTCTTTTCTCTAGAAAAGAGAAGGCTGAGGGGCGACCTGATAGAGGGCTTTAAAATGATGAAAGGGTTTTGATTGGATAGATGTAGAGAAGATGTTTCCACTTGTGTGGGAGACCAGAACTAGGGGGGCCATAAATATAAAACAATCACTAATAAATCCAGCAGGGGAATTCAGGAAAAACATCTTTACCCAGAGAGTGGTGAGAATGTGGAACTCGCTAGCACAGGGAGTGGTTGAAGTGAATAGCAGATACATTAAGGAGGAAGCTGGATAAACACAAGGGTGAAGGGCTGAGGTAAAGAGGAATGGCGTAGGGTGTGAGAGTTCCCTGTGCGGTCTCAGTTACCCTGGGTGTAACAGGAATGAGTGACTCAACACCAAATAATGTGTTAAAACATAATTTTATTGAGTAAGTAATTATTAAACATTTATTAATAAAAAGGAAAGATAACTTTATTAGGAAGGAAAAGAGTATAGAAAAACAAAAATAAACTTACAGCACACTGCTCTAACACCAAATTAGTCTGTTGACAACAGCTCCCTAAGATGGTTCAGTGTTCCCCCTTGGTACATACATCACCTAGTCTCAGGTAGAAGCTTGCATGGTGGGTGGCCTCTCTCATCAGTCACTCCATCAATGTCCCCAGTGGCTGACTGGTTCACTCCAGCTGCAGTCCCGAGTGTTGGATGCTGTGCCCCTTTAAGTCCAATTTCTGGCTCCATTCCAGCTTTCCGAGGTTTCCATCCAGACTTTCCCAAAACAAGAGTCTGACAACCATGAGTTCTTATCGAATTCTTCTCACAGATACTCCATGACTGCCCAGGCTATTGACACATCCTTCGGTGTGTCTCACCTGCCACCAATGACATTATACTGTTCATCAATTAAACTCCATCTTCTGATACCACACCATAGTGCATCACCCTGGACCAGCCCATGTGCATGGGTTATCCATTCTTCTAGCCTGTAGTTCAAAGGTCATCCAATGCTGTAAGAATTGCCTTCTGTTTAAACAATGGGAAACAACCATTATTTTCAAGAAAACAGTGGTTTAGATAAAACACCAACTGTGATGGTCTCCCCCGACCAGCATGAAAACAAAAGGCGAAAGTTCCTCGGGGTGGGCGGGGAAACAGGTTCATACTATTGATTGCCATGGATTGCATAATTGATTAATTACTTGACTTTATCAGAGTACACTTAGTTTTAAATCAATGTCTACAAAATAACCTTTAAAACTTCACTACAGGCTTTTTAAAAAAAATCAAAAGCAAGGCAGAAGTAAAATACAAAAACATAAAAAAGTATAAATATTAGTGGCTGCAGGGCTCAGACCTACAATGGGAGGCTGTTCATGTAGAGAATGAATCTGTTGGGATGAATACTCTGATTTTGTGCTGTGAGTTCTCTGTAATTCGATGTGAATTGATTCCATTCTGATCCTTTGTCTCATTCACAGGCCATCCAGCTCAATCAGATCAAGTGCCATTTTGCTGGTGTTGCTCTGGGAGATTCCTGGATCTCTCCTCTGGGTACGGCTTCACACACTTTTCCATTAAATGAGAGATGTTAGTGTGCCGCATTGGAGGTGGAGAAGTGAGAGAGACTGAGGGAATTGTTGACAGACTCTGTGATGGTGCCAATGTTGCTTCCAATTAATGTTGGGTGATGCAATACTTGTTAAAAAGAATTTAAAAAAATACATTTTTAATATTAAGCACAGATCAGAGAATGGACAACCTTACCTGAGGAAAAGGCTGTGTATATGGACATTAGGAGGGTTTTGAGTATGTGTGGCCGTGTGAGCACGTGGCTGGATTCATGCTGTGATATTCCTCACCTGCAAACAGCTAATACAACATTCCCTGTTCCTATAGATTCTGTACTGTCCTGGGGACCCTACCTGTACAGCATCGTAAGTACCTCTCCAAACACTTCAGGAAGTCTTCATTCTGTGTGTGTTTTTTAAAGGACAAGTGTGTGTGTGTTGTTTTCCAGTCTCTGCTTGATGACCAGGGTTTGGCAGAGGTCAGTTCTTACGCTGAGAAAGTGCAGGCGGCGATGAAGGCTGGGAATTACCAACAGGCAACAGAACTGTGGTCCAAGACTGAGATGGCCGTTGAGCGCGTGAGTATCTGATTGTCAGAATCCCCGTTACAAGCGTCTAATCTGCCAGGTGTCTGGCAATGGCTGACCCACTGAATCCACTGATTGGCCGAGCCGTACACAAGCCAACGATCCCAGGCTGAATCCTTGGTGTGTGCACCAATAGCTGGTCTCAGCAGCCATTCTCAACCTGCTGAGTAGATTACAAATACAGATGTGTGCAAACACCAGTGTCCCAGAGAGAGTCGGCACACTAATACAAACCATGGGGGCAATTGGAGTGTATAAGCAGACTGGGGAGGGGCAATCAGCGTGGAGGGACCGACTGGGGAGGGGCAATCGGCACGGAGGACCAACTGGGGAGGGGGAATCCGCGCAGAGGACCAACTGGGGAGGGGGAATCAGCGCGGAGGACCAACAGGGGAGGGGCAATCGGCACGGAGGACCGACTGGGGAGGGAGAATCAGCGCGGAGGAACCGACTGGGGAGGGGGAATCAGCGCGAAGGGACCGACTGGGGAGGGGGAATCAGCGCGGAGGGACCGACTGGGGAGTGGCAATTGGCACGGAGGACCAACTGGGGAGGGTCAATCAGCGCGGAGGGACCGACTGGGGAGGGGGAATCAGCACGGAGGGACCGACTGGGGAGGGCCAATTGGCACGGAGGACCAACTGGGGAGGAGCAATCAGCACGGAGGACCGACTGGGGAGGGGGAATCAGCGCGGAGGGACCGACTGGGGAGGGGGAATCAGCACGGAGGACCAACTGGGGAGGGGGAATCAGCACGGAGGGACCGACTGGTGAGGGCCAATTGGCACGGAGGACCAACTGGGGAGGAGCAATCGGCACGGAGGACCAACTGGGGAGGGGGAATCAGCACGGAGGACCGACTGGGGAGGGGGAATCAGCACGGAGGGACCGACTGGGGAGGGGCAATTGGCACGGAGGACCAACTGGGGAGGGGGAATCAGCACAGAGGACCAACTGGGGAGGGGGAATCAGCACGGAGGACCGACTGGGGAGGGGGAATCAGCACGGAGGGACCGACTGGGGAGGGGCAATTGGCACGGAGGACCAACTGGGGAGGGGCAATCGGCACGGAGGACCAACTGGGGAGGGGGAATCAGCACAGAGGACCAACTGGGGAGGGGGAATCAGCGTGGAAGACCAACTGGGGAGGGGCAATTGGCACGGAGGACCAACTGGGGAGGGGGAATTGGGGAGGGGGAATCAGCGCGGAGGGACCGACTGGTGAGGGGCAATCGGCACGGAGGACCAACTGGGGAGGGGCAATCAGCGCGGAGGGACCGACTGGTGAGGGGCAATCGGCACGGAGGACCAACTGGGGAGGGGGAATCCGCGCGGAGGACCAACTGGGGAGGGGGAATCAGCACAGAGGACCAACTGGGGAGGGGGAATCAGCGTGGAAGACCAACTGGGGAGGGGCAATTGGCACGGAGGACCAACTGGGGAGGGGCAATCAGCGCGGAGGGACCGACTGGTGAGGGGCAATCGGCACGGAGGACCAACTGGGGAGGGGCAATCGGCACGGAGGACCAACAGGGGAGGGGGAATCAGCACGGAGGACCAACAGGGGAGGGGGAATCAGCGCGGAGGGACCGACGGCGGAGGGGGAATCAGCTGTGAACAGATGTTAAATGTTCGGTTGCTTCTGTTCCAGAATACAGATGGTGTGAACTTCTACAATATAATGAACAAAGAGACGGACCCTGTAAGCCCACAGCTCATACCTGTAATGAGGAACCAGGAACTGGGTCAGTGATGATACAGAATGTTGGTTTGTGTGAAGTAAATTAAAAGACTCTTGCGAAATGAGGCGAGGACCACATGAGCGGTCAGAGAGTGGGGGGGGGAATGTGAATAAAATATTACTGTCTGAAGTGGCTCAATAGTTGCACACACACCGCGGAGTCACAAAATGCGGGTTCAAACCCCCCCTCCAGGAGGAAAGCACATAATCCAGGATTACACTATAGTGCAGTACTGAGGGAGTGCTGCGCTGTCGGAGGGTCAGTACTGAGGGAGTGCTGCACTGTCAGAGGGTCAGTACTGAGGGAGTGCTGCACTGTCGGAGGGTCAGTACTGAGGGAGTGCTGCGCTGTCGGAAGGTCAGTACTGAGGGAATGCTGCACTGTCAGAGGGTCAGTACTGAGGGAATGCTGCACTGTCGGAGGGTCAGTACTGAGGGAGTGCTGCACTGTCGGAGGGTCAGTACTGAGGGAGTGCTGCGCTGTCAGAAGGTCAGTACTGAGGGAGTGCTGCACTGTCGGAGGGTCAGTACTGAGGGAATGCTGCACTGTCGGAGGGTCAGTACTGAGGGAGTGCTGCGCTGTCGGAGGGTCAGTACTGAGGGAATGCTGCACTGTCGGAGGGTCAGTACTGAGGGAGTGCTGCACTGTCGGAGGGTCAGTACTGAGGGAATGCTGCGCTGTCGGAGGGTCAGTACTGAGGGAGTGCTGCACTGTCGGAGGGTCAGTACTGAGGGAATGCTGCGCTGTCGGAGGGTCAGTACTGAGGGAATGCTGCACTGTCGGAGGGTCAGTACTGAGGGAGTGCTGCGCTGTCGGAGGGTCAGTACTGAGGGAGTGCTGCGCTGTCGGAGGGTCAGTACTGAGGGAATGCTGCACTGTCGGAGGGTCAGTACTGAGGGAGTGCTGCGCTGTCGGAGGGTCAGTACAGGGAATGCTGCACTGTCGGAGGGTCAGTACTGAGGGAGTGCTGCACTGTCAGAGGGTCAGTACTGAGGGAGTGCTGCACTGTCGGAGGGTCAGTACTGAGGGAATGCTGCACTGTCGGAGGGTCAGTACTGAGGGAATGCTGCACTGTCAGAGGGTCAGTACTGAGGGAGTGCTGCACTGTCGGAGGGTCAGTACTAAGGGAATGCTGCACTGTCGGAGGGTCAGTACTGAGGGAGTGCTGCACTGTCAGAGGGTCAGGACTGAGGGAGTGCCGCACTGTCGGAGGGTCAGTACTGAGGGAATGCTGCACTGTCAGAGGGTGAGTACTGAGGGAGCGCTGCACTGTCTGAGGGTCAGTACTGAGGGAGTGCCGCACTGTCAGAGGGTCAGTACTGAGGGAGTGCTGCACTGTCAGAGGGTCAGTACTGAGGGAGTGCCGCACTGTCAGAGGGTCAGTACTGAGGGAGTGCTGCACTGTCGGAGGGTCAGTACTAAGGGCGTGCTGCACTGTCGGAGGGTCAGTACTGAGGGAGCACTGCGCTGTCAGAGGGTTAGTACTGAGGGAGTGCCGCACTGTCGGAGGGTCAGTACTGAGGGAGTGCTGCACTGCCGGAGGGTCAGTGATGGGTGATCCAGGGTCTATTTGAAGAGAAGGATCTTCTCTAGTGAGACAATATTCCTCCTGCAAACAACAACATCAGAAAGACTGAGAGGTGATCTGTATATATCATCTTGCTGTGTGCAACGTAGTTCATGTGGTTTTGTCCACAAAGAACAATGACTGCATCGCAAAGTAATGTGCAGCTTTTTAGGGTATTTGAGACCAGACATGCTTGATGTTTAGATCAGGCCAGTGCCACAACTGTTGGTGTAATTTAAACCAGTGAAAAAATGCAGGCTTTCAAATCTAAACCCTTCGAGACATTGTGTCGCTCTCTCTCGCTTGTGGTCACTCACTGCCTCGCGGTCACTCGCTCCCGGTTACTGTCCGGCTCTCTCTCCCTCGCAGTCACTCCCTCCCTCGCGGTCACTCGCTCCCGGTTACTGTCCGGCTCTCTCTCCCTCGCAGTCACTCCCTCCCTCGCGGTCACTCGCTCCCAGTTACTGTCCGGCTCTCCCTCCTTCGCGGTCACTCACACAGTTCTGTTTCTGTTTTGCAGTCAGTCTCTACCAGCGTCACATCAGCCCCATGCAGAAAACCAGCCTGGAGAGTTTGATGAATGGACCAATCAGAAAGAAGCTGAAAATCATCCCAGACTTTGTCAAATGGGGAGGTAACTGTCTGTGGGGGATAGGGGAGGAGGTGTGGAAGGGGGCGAGGAAGTGCCAAGGGGAGGAGTTGAATGTGAAAGGCCATTAGAGACTTCCCTCCTTTGCTCTTCACCCTGCCCTGCCCCTTTGATGCAGCTGAGGGGATTTGCTTCTGTTTGTTTGGCCTAGTTATGCTGCTTGCCATGGTCGGAACTAGCTACATTTAACCCTGTTTCATCTGAAACCTCCCAGGTCAGTCTGCCGATGTGTTCCTCAATATGGAGGCTGACTTCATGAAGCCAGTAATCGACATCATTGACAAACTGCTGCACGCTGGTGTGAATGTCACGGTTTATAACGGACAGCTGGACCTGATTGTGGACACATTGGGTAAGGGTCTCCCAGTAATATTGCCCACACACTGCCGTACACCATCCACAGGCTGGCCTCAGGGCAGCACTGTTGGGATGAGCAAGAGATTCTGCAGATGGATCTTTATAGAATGACTTTGCTCCACTTTGGGATCTGCAGTGCTGGGCTGCGTGTCTCATGATACTTGTGTGGTTTGTGTTTTATGCTACAAATGTATTTAAAGGTAGTTTTGGTTCCTGTAGCAGTAACTTCATCCAGTTAGAAAGGGAACTTACAGTTTCTGTAGCACCAGAGTGTCAGCCATGGCTCAGTCAGTGGCTCTTGCTTCAGAATCGAAAGATCATGTGTTCAAGTCCCACTGCAGAGATGTCACCTAATCTCGGCTGACACTCCTAGTTGTATTGGTATAAGGAAATGCATGGGGAGAAAGTTGGTTGACAAAGAACTTGTATTTGTAATAGTGTCTTTAACACAGTCAAATGTCACAAGGTGTTTCACATGAGTTTTAACAAACAAAATTTAACTCCAAGTCACTGAGATTTTAGGGCAGGTGACCAAAAGTTTGGTTGATAAAGTGGGTTTTAAGGACCATCTTAAAGGAGGAGAGGGGGGTTTAGGGATGGAATTAGAGAGCTCAGGGCCCCAGGCAGCTGGTGGTGGTGCCAATGGTGGAGCGATGGAAATTGGGGGATGCCCCAGAGACTGGAATAGGAGGAGTACAGAGATCTCGGAGGGTTGTAAGGCTGGCGGTAAAGGCCTGCTACCCGACCCGACGACATGTGTAGGGTTCGGGTCGCACTTCCGGGTCTGGCATTCGGGCTCGGGTCGGACACGCTCTATCACAGGTAAGTGGCTCCACTGTTGATGTAATTTTTGGACTAGAAAGGTGGTTTTGTTACAGTTATTCTAAGCGACAAAGTGAAAGACAGAAGGTCATCGGGCATGGGAAAAAATGGAAGGACTCTGGCCGGGTCAGGCTTGGGTCAGATGTGGTTCTGTCGGGCTCGTGTCAGGGTGTTTTTTGCAGACCCGAGCAGGCCTTTATTTGGTGGAGGTTAGAGAGATAGGGAGGAGCGAGGCCATGGAGGGATTTGAAAACAGGAAACAGACGGTTGATGGAGCTTGGTTAGTGGAATGGGCAGACATGCAGCAAATACAGGTTAATGTGGAGAATTGAGGGGAAATTTTTTTTTTCTCCAGAACCTATGAATTCCCATGTTCATGATCAAAGACACGGAAGGGTCTGAATGAAGAGAGTGATTTAGGGGATCAGATACAAAATTGTCTGAAAGTGTGCAGAGAGATGAATGAAAGGTATTTAGTTAAATGCAAGGAGTATAGTAAATAAAGCCGATGAGCTGAGGGCACAGATAGACACATGACAGCACGATATCATTGCTATAACGGAAACTTGGCTTAAAGAGGGGTAAGAATGGAAGCTCAACATCCCTGGATATAGAGTTTTCAGGCAGGATAGAGGGGGATAAAAAAGGAGGGGGTGTAACATTATTGGTTAAAGAATCAATAACAGCTGTGAGGAGGGATGATATGCAAAATGAATCATCAAATGAGGCCATATGGGTGGAAATCAGAAATAAAAAAAGTACAGCCACATTACTAGGAGTGTACTATAGACCCCCAAATAGTGAGAGGGAGATAGAAGAACAAATATGTAGGCAAATATCGGAGTGCAAAAACTATAGGGCAGTAATAGTTGTGGATTTCAACTACCCCAATATCAACTGGGATACAAACAGTGTGAAGGGCACAGAGGGCACAAAATTCTTGAACTGCATTCAAGAGAACTTTTTTAGCAAGCAAGTAACAAGCCCAACGAGAGGGGGTGCAATTCCAGATTTAGTCTTCAGTAATGAAGCTGGACAAGTGGATGAAATAATAGTGGATGACCATTTTGGAGATAGTGATCATAATACAGTTAGTTTTAGCATAATCATGGAAAAGTACAAAGATAAAACAGGAGTAAGGGTTCTAAATTGAGGGAAGGCAAATTTTAAGAAACTGAGAAGTGACCTGATGAAAGTAGACTGGATACAGCTACTTGAAGGAAAGTCTGTGGCAAACCAGTGGGAGGCATTCAAAAGCGAGATACTACAGGCACTGTGTAGACATGTCCACACAAAAATAAAGGGTGGTACTGCCAAATCTAGAGCTCCCTGGTTATATAGAAGCTTACAGGATAAGTTAAAGCAGAAAAAGAAAGCTTCTGATGATCACAAAGCCTAGAGGAGTATAGAAAGTGCATCGATGAAGTAAATAGGGAAATAGGAAAGCAAAGAGAAGACATGAAAAATTATTGGCAGGTAAAATCAAGGCAAACCCGAAGATGTTTTATCAGTACATTAAGAGCAAGAGGATAACTAAGGAAAGGGTAGGGCCTATCAAAGATGTACAAGGGAACTTATGCATGGATGCAGAAGATGTGGGCAGGGTTCTTAATGAGTTTTTTTGTCTCTGCCTTCACAAAGGAGAGGGATGATGCAGACATTGTAGTTAAAGAGGAGGAGTGTGAAATATTAGATACGATAAGCATAATGAGAGAGGAAGTACTAGAGGGTCTGACAGCCTTGAAAGTGGATAAACCGCCAGGGCCGGATGGATTGCATCCCAGGTTGTTAAAGGAAGCTAGGGAGGAAATAGTGGATGTGCTGAGGATCATCTTCAAATCCTCACTAGATACAGGCGAGGTACCAGACTAGTGGAGGTCTGTGAACATTGTACCATTGTTTAAAGGGTGTGAGGGATAGGCCCAATAATTATATGGCAGTCAGTCTGACCTCAGAGGTGGGTAAATTGTTAGAATCAATTCTGAGGGACGGGATAAACTGCCACTTAGAAATGCACGGATTAATCAGGGATACTCAGCATGGATTTGTTAAGGGAAGGTCATGTCTCACTAACTTGATTGGGTTTTTGAGGAAGTAACAAGGAGGATTGACGAGGGTAGTGCAGTGGATGTGGTCTGCATGGATTTTAGTAAGGCATTTGACAAGGTCCCACATGACAGACTGGTCAGTAAAATGAAAGCCCATGTGATACAGGGAAATGTGGCAGGTTGGACCCAGAATTGGCTCAGTGACAGGAAACAAAGGGTAGTAGTCAACGGATGTTTTTGTGAATGGAAAGCTGTTTCCAGTGGTGTTCTACAGGGCTCAGTGTTGGGTCCCTTACTGTTTGTGGTATATATTAATGATTTGGACTTAAATGTGAGAGGCATTATTGGGAAATTTGCTGAGGACACAAAAATTGGCCGTGTAGTTGATAGTGAAGAGGATAGCTGTAGACTCCAGAATGATATCAATGGTTTGGTTGAGTGGGTGGAAAAGTGGCAAATGGAATTTAATCTGGAGAAGTGTGAGGTAAAGCATTTGGGGAGGGCAAATAAAGCGAGGGAATATACAATAAACGGGAGGATATTGAGAGGGGTAGAAGAAGTGAGAGACCTTGGAGTGCATGTCCACAGGTCCCTGAAGGTGGCAGGACAGGTAGATAGAGTGGTGAAGAAGGCATATGGAATGCTTTCCTTTATTGGCCGAGGTATAGAATACAAAAGCAGAGATGTAATGCTGAGACTGTATAAAACGCTGGTTAGGCCACAGCTGGAGTATTGTGTACAGTTCTGGTCACCACTTTACAGGAAGGACATAATTGCTGTGGAGAGAGAGTACAGAGGAGATTTACAAGAATGTTGCCAGGGCTTGAAAGTTGCAGCTATGAGGAAAGATTGGATCGGCTAGGGTTGTTTTCCTTAGAACAGAGGAGGCTGAGGGGTGACTTAATTGAGGTGTACAAAATTATGAGGGGCCTAGATAAACAGGAAGGACCTGTTTCCCTTAGCAAAGAGGTCAATTACCAAGGGATTTAAGGTGATTGGTAGAAGGATTAGAGGGGACATGAGGAAAAACCTTTTTACCCAGAGGGTGGTGGGTGTCTGGAATTCACTGCCAGGAACGGTGGTGGAGGCAGAAACCCTCAACTCATTTAAAAGGTACCTGGACCTGCACCTGAAGTCATAGAGAGATACAGCACTGAAACGGGCCAGTGCCGGCCTATAATTAATCTACATATATTACCTACATTAATCCCATATTCTCTACCACATCCCACCTTCCCTCAATTCTCCGACCACCTACCTACACTACGGGCAATTTACCATGGCCAATTTACCCATCAACCTGCAAGTCTTTGGCTGTGGGAGGAAACCGGAGCACCCGGCGGAAACCCACGCAGACACGGGGAGAACTTGCAAACTCCGCACAGGCAGGACCCAGAACTGAACCCGGGTCGCTGGAGCTGTGAGGCTGCGGTGCTAACCACTGCGCCACTGTGCTGCAAGTTGCAAGGCTACGGACCAGGTGCTGGAAGGTGGGATTAGGTTGGGCAGCTAGATTTTTCAGCCGGCACAGACACAATGGGCTGAATGGCCTCTTCCTGTGCTGTAATTTTTCAATGGTTCAAGGAAGCTGTTGAAAGGCCAATAGATTTCTGGGGTTCAGGTGTAAAGAATTAATAACTAAACACTAGTTGGGTCACAGCGATAGACTAGAGCAGTGTTGGTCCCATTATAGAAAGGACAGTTTGGATTCCCCAGGATGAAACTAGAGTTATGAGAGAGACTGGAGAATACTGGGACTGTTCCCACGAGAGCAGAGAAGGTGAAGAGGTGATTTACTCAAAGTTCACAAAATACTTTCTCTCTCTCTCTCTCGCTCTGGCGTTTTCCCCCCCCCCCCCCCCCCACCCCGATCCAGGCCAGGAAACTTGGGTGAAGAAGTTGAAATGGCCAGGCCTTTCTGCATTCTCCAGCCTGCGATGGAAACCAGTCTACACTCCGTCCAGACCTACAGACACTGCTGCCTTCTACAAACAGTACCAGAACTTTGCATTCTACTGGGTCCTGAAAGCTGGGCATATGGTGAGTGATATCTCAGGCTGCCAACAGTCTGAGAGACCAGGCCAATATTTCAGAACAGGTGCTTCAAAGGATGTTGTGGAGAAAATATAACCACTCTCGAGTCCACGAGATTAAAGCAAATACTTTATTTTGTCAAGCATATGCAGGGGAGAAGTGCTTAGTTCACCCAAAGAGCTTCTCAGTGAAACAGAGTCTGCAGCACACATTTACAGA
Source organism: Heterodontus francisci (assembly GCF_036365525.1). Classification (NCBI taxonomy): domain Eukaryota; kingdom Metazoa; phylum Chordata; class Chondrichthyes; order Heterodontiformes; family Heterodontidae; genus Heterodontus; species Heterodontus francisci. The sequence continues at coordinate 77,720,704 of NC_090396.1, read as the reverse complement.
ATACAGTAACCATTAATTATTTGTTCACACTACCCCGACAATTCCAGGTCTGCAGCTTGATCAATAACCTGGATTGTATTGCTTCACAAACATTCTCCTGCTGTCTCCTCCCAAGCCTTGAAGCTGCCAGCTCCCATAGTTTACTGCTTCTCCAGCCTTTCCCCTTATCTCTTTGATTAATGAAGCAAGGACAGCATGTTTACACAGATGTGGAGGTAATTAAATAGAGTGGTACAGTTCCAGCATAGAGGTCAAGCAAGCATCCCATCATTCAATGGGTTCCTCACCACTACAGTGATTCTTCTAAACTTCTAAATGGTAGGCTATTGCAGAAAATACGGAAGTATGGGGTTGAAGGTGATTTAGAGCTTTGGATCAGAAATTGGCTAGCTGAAAGAAGACAGAGGGTGGTGGTTGATGGCAAATGTTCATCCTGGAGTTTAGTTACTAGTGGTGTACCGCAAGGATCTGTTTTGGGGCCACTGCTGTTTGTCATTTTTATAAATGACCTGGAAGAGGGTGTAGAAGGGTGGGTTAGTAAATTTGCGGATGACACGAAGGTCGGTGGAGTTGTGGATAGTGCCGAAGGATGTTGTAGGGTACAGAGGGACATAGATAGGCTGCAGAGCTGGGCTGAGAGATGGCAAATGGAGTTTAATGCGGAAAAGTGTGAGGTGATTCACTTTGGAAGGAGTAACAGGAATGCAGAGTACTGGGCTAATGGGAAGATTCTTGGTAGTGTAGATGAGCAGAGAGATCTTGCTGTCCAGGTACATAAATCCCTGAAAGTTGCTACCCAGGTTAATAGGGCTGTTAAGAAGGCATATGGTGTGTTAGCTTTTATTAGTAGGGGGATCGAGTTTCGGAGCCACGAGGTCATGCTGCAGCTGTACAAAACTCTGATGAGGCCGCACCTGGAGTATTGCGTGCAGTTCTGGTCACCGCATTATAGGAAGGATGTGGAAGCTTTGGAGAGGGTGCAGAGGAGATTTACTAGGATGTTGCCTGGTATGGAGGGAAGGGCTTACGAGGAAAGGCTGAGGGACTTGAGGTTTTTTTCATTAGAGAGAAGGAGGAGAAGAGGTGACTTAATAGAGACATATAAGATAATCAGAGGGTTAGATCGGGTGGATAGTGAGAGTCTTTTTCCTCGGATGGTGATGGCAAACACGAGGGGACATAGCTTTAAGTTGAGGGGTGATAGATATAGGACAGATGTTAGAGGTAGTTTCTTTATTCAGAGAGTAGTAGGGGCGTGGAACGCCCTGCCTGCAACAGTAGTAGACTCGCCAACTTTAAGGGCATTTAAGTGGTCATTGGATAGACATATGGATGAAAATGGAATAGTGTAGGTCAGATGGTTTCACAGGTCGGCGCAACATCGAGGGCCGAAGGGCCTGTACTGCGCTGTAATGTTCTAAAAAAAAAAATACATTCTAATACTAATTCTACTAATGTTACTCTTCTGGCCCCACTTCAGTCCTCCTTTTGGACCCCTGGTCAGGCGGGACTTTCCCGACATCCTCCACTCACCATCTGCACCGCTTGGGATACCATCAGTCTCTGGCAGCAACAAATACAGTGACTAACAGCAGCGCAATAGACAGAACAGCTGCAGCGATCCTTCCCACCAGTTATACTGTATTCCTGCCAGCTTGGCTCGATTGCTGGTCGAGCCCTCCAATCTTTGAGCCAATCCTTTGGCTAGGTTCACCTGCACCCTACCCCTTGTGATTGCTTGACAGCTTTGCTCCATAAACCTCCTAGTGGTAGCTAGGGCCCTTTGCACCACGTCCTGGACTATTCTTTCCGGGACATTGTCAATGTTTAGTGAACTCTCCCACCATGGGCTGAATACATACACGTGAGGGCAAGGTGGAAATCCCCCACCGTAAAGGAGTCAGTGATCTGTAGGCAGAAGGTGTGGTTATTATCATACTCGAATCTTCCGTAAAAGAAGCTCATCCGGTCTGTCAAAAAGCACCACTGTGTAGGGGAGGTTTGAACTGCCTTAAAGACTTTTTCAAGAGGGCTGACCGATACCACTATGGCAGAGTCATTACTGATGGGTCTCTGAGTATTGCGAGAATAGATGATGCAATGCTGGGACTCAGTACAGCATTCTCATGTTGTCATTGTTACGACCATTGTTTCCTTTCAGCCTTCACCTGGCCTTACTGTAACAGGGTTTAATTTTAAACACACCTTGTTTTTACCTCCCCCTTGGTGAATCCTTGTTCACCCCTTTCCAATTATAAGGCAAAGAAACCAGCACAAACCGGTTTTCTTAGGTTTAAAGAAGAAATTTTGAAATTTATTAAACTTAAACTCGTTAACGCCTGCAGATACACGATACACACATGCAAATAGAGACAGAAAAGAGCAGAAGAAAAATAAAGTGGAAAGTTTGAGGCAATATCTGAAGAGTTTTTGTTACGGTTCTTCGAGCTCACTGTAGACTCCTTGATTGTAGGTAGATCTTGCTTTTTGTTGGGGCCCAGTATTCTTCTTAAACCTTGTTCGCTGTAGGAGACTTTTCTCTCTTGAGGTTCATGTGTCTTCAATGGATTCAGAGGCTTGTGAGAAAGAGATGGGAACAGACAGGAGAGGTTGTGGTGAGCCAGCCAGGAGAGGTCTTTTCAATCCAGGAGCAAACAGACACTCTCTCCGAGTTCAAACTGTTTGTTCAATTCAGAAGACCCCAGGTTGCCAAGCAGGTTAGTCATGTGCCTAACTGGTCTGACCACGTCTTGGATTGTATCACCTTAGCAGTCTCTGGAGTGCTCCTCTTACACACAACACCTGGTGATCAAGGTCCATTGTGGGTTGAATGTTTCGGGGAATGGTCCTTTGTCCTTCCAATCATTGTCTGTTAATATGCAAATGTCTTTTCCAGCCACGGCTGATCTGTTTAACAAGTCCTTTCTTCACTCCAGTAACAGTTTACAATCAATGTTCATGACAAAATTAATGTGCCTCATTCTTGGCAGGTGGGGGCCCAGCTTGACATCATCAAAAGGGTACCATTTAAACCTGGAGCTGTATACCCCCAGGATCCTACTTGATACACCAGCTCATCCTTCACCACCCCCCCCCCCCCAGGGTTACGAATTTATAACCCCCTGAATAAGTACCATTGACATATTCTTGAGGCACAATCATCAGGAACTTGATTGTATTCTCCACTCCACCCGTTCTCGTTCATATAACTACCAGTTCCTGTCTTTCTTCCTACATATTAATAAGTTCTAATCTTTTCACAGCCTGATTTATGTGTCGGGGGGGCTGTACCAAATCTTCTATCTTCAATATCTGAAGCGATGTTATCTACCAAGTCCCGAGTCAACATGTCACAGGCCCTTCCCTTTCAGTTCTCAAACAAATGGAGACAGATTAGTCCATCCTGCCATGATGTTCACTCCGGTGTTGGACGCCCTCGAGGTGCTCCCTCCTTTAGGTAGTTGCACATACTGTCCTGGATGCAGGTATGTGGTTCTGTTGGTATTTACGGTGGGCGCCTCCCATGTTGCCGTGGTTGCCAGGAGGATGATCACCGTTCCTGCTACCCACCGTTGCTCTAGTGGTTTACCTGAAACAAAATAATGAAGAGATCTGCTGCTGGCAGAAACAGGATGTGAGTCATGTAGTTTGACTTGAGACCACTCGGAGTGGTGTCACCCCGTGTGACATTCCTGGAAAATAAAAACCAATCCCATCACTTTCCGATTTTTCCTTTTACAATCTATCTGTACAGGATATACCTGTACCAAACCTCTGAGCTGACACACAGTGATGTTTACATATTTAGTCCAATATTTACTGTTGTCCAAACAGAAACCACCGAGACTGTGTGTGGGGTTTTTATTGATTCCTAGAATCTCTTTACATTGCAGCTTAGAATACCAACTCAAAGTAATTTAATTTAATTCATCATCTTCAATTCCTGATCTGTCAGCAATCTTCTTGTGCTTGCAGTTACCTATAAATAAAAAGTATAAAGATGCATGCTGCTCGAGACAGGATGGGTTCATGCATCCAGACATTTCTGACTATTCACAAACTTTAACATTCTTATAATGCCCAGTATAAATACATTTTGAAATTTGTATGATCAGCTTGAACTGCTAGCGGAAAGGATTAACTTTCTGCTGGTCTGAAAGTTGGTGGGGCGAACGTTCTCAGATGGTCTAGTGATGATGTCACCACCCCTTTTGCTATGAAGACAGAACAAACCACAAGCTATGGAATAGTCTAAATACATACTTTTCAAATAGACAAGATATTTGTATTTCGGAATGCTTTCCTCCAACAATGTTGTAAAATTCCAAGCTTTCTTTTAGATCCCTTTGTCAAATTCTCTTCCTTTTAACTTTTGAACTTAAAACACATGGACTGTTTCAGACCCAAACTGTTTTCCAAGTTCAAATTAGCAGTATCCAACATTAAAAATTACCCTGTTCTCACATGTGTGAATTCATATCCGGATTAAAATTCCCACATGTTTATCAAAATACAGTTGGGTTGTGATTCTTGGCCAGAAATCTCAACTCAAATCTTATAACTTAAACATTTAGTTTGTTTACATCTTCCTTTTGATCCAACTCATATTCCTCATTGTGAAATTCTTTTTTTTAAAAATGTGCTGAGACCCCTTTTGCCCAACCACCCTTTAGCGAAGAAAGCACATTAAAACTTACACACATACCTTTATCCACACAATTTCTGCAACACTCATTCAAACTAAACAATTTAAGAATAAAGAAAGGAAATAAAGTGCGTCAGTCCTCTTGGTCCTTCACTTAAATCTGCTAAACTTCAAACAGCAGCCTCTCACAGGCATGGGGGAAGGAGGAGAGGGTGGTCTTTGAGTTTTTTACCCAGAGGAACAATCGAATTAACAGTGCTGAGGATCATTACCCATCGACCCCTTTAAAGGAACCCTTCTCTCTTTTCCCTTGCCAAAACAAAGCTTGTACTTTAACAGCTTCTTATCCATTTTATACAGCTGTCAAAACATTCGAATATCGTGCAGGACCAGGCCACTGATGGTTAATAAACCTTTAATTCAGTGACACAGACAGAGCTACCATAGACAGACAAGGAAATCACAAACACTAATAATACAAACAGAAACTTATGGACACATGAGTTTTCTTCCTGACTTCTGCCTAAGTCTGTTCAGGACAATTCCCTAAAATGATAAAACAATCCCAAATTATTTACTGCCGACCTTCTAAGATCCTTTATCTTTCCTCATGACTGCTGCACACCACGCACCCATTCTCTTGGCCTTATGTGCCCATGACACAGAGCTACAATTCCCTTTTCCTTTTTATCCTTCGTTAATTTGTATGTTCTTTATCTTAGATGACATTTTAGTTTCTCAAAAGTAACTTGCTAAATTATACTGGACTTTTTGCATCTCAAAATTATCCCAAATTCAAATAAGTGTTGCTGGAGTGACAGGGTTTGTTAATGTTCCATTGATTACTTCCCAAAAGAAACATCTCTATATTTGTAGAAACCACCTAGACAGCTTGTTTTTTTTTCTAGATTTTGATTTTCCCCTTCAACTTCAAAACATCTCCATTAGGGTAGGCAGCATTTTAGATTAAACTCTAATTGTTACCAAAATTTTAACATTTTGTAAGAGGTTCCTAACACAAGGATTTTTTTTTTGATACAACAAAGATGATTCCAAATTCCAATTCACAGCAATAAACATTAAAAAGTCAAAAATGCCAACGTCATATACAAGCAAGCCTTATATCTGGAATTAAATACTTCCTCATACCATGAGATGATAACTAGGTTTGTTATGGTCACTAATGCAATTAAAAATTTTCCAACGTAACAGGTCAGTTAACCTTAATAATTTAAATTTAATTCAAACCAATGCTTATTAATCACACACACAACAGAATAACACCTGCTTTTTTAAAAGAAAGGTAAATTACGTCATTTTTCATGTTCTTTCTTCCGGCACTTTTTCAAATGACGGTAATAAACCAAAAACTAAAGAAAAGGTTATTTAACATTCCTACAATGAAGACTTAACACCAGCCTCTTAAACTAACTTTAAAATCTTTCCAATATCTCCTTTATTTACTCTTTAACAGTCAGTAAGACATGTCTTTAATTTAAACTGCAAAAAAAAGCAATAGCAGATTTTAAACTTTGATCCAATTAAAGCAGTGTTTAAAAACTTCAAATTGGATTTCTGCCAGGCATTTCAAAGCTTATATCTTACAAAATTGTGCATTGCCTTTTCACAGTTTCAATACCAACTTTTAAAATACAAATAAAACTCTACATCAGCATTTTAAATTTAAAATGTAATTCAGTTTTTATATCCCATTTCTGGGTGTACAATCTTAAATTAAAATAAACATACTCAGCAATCACATTCTTAATTTCAAACAGCTTAGAAATATTGATTCCTGTAAATGGTTATGAATTCAAAGCACCAAAAAATCTGCACACACTGGTTCAACTAGTTCACACCCAAAACATGACTCAAGGTTTCCACAGAAATATACATGTGTAAGAATAGAACAATTAACTGACCCGAAACGTTAACTCTGCTTCTCTTTCCACAGATGCTGCCAGACCTGCTGAGTGATTCCAGCATTTCTTGTTTTTATTTCAGATTTCCAGCATCCGCAGTATTTTGCTTTTAAATTAACAGACTCATACTTTCAACATTAAAGCTAGACCACAAAGGGTTAACGACTGTTAGCTCTACAGCACAGGCTACACAGACAAGGACATAAAGTCGTGGAAGCTTCCAACATTTAGACAGACTCGAACAAAGACACAGTAACTTGTTTGTACTCACTTTCAAATTTCACTAAAGCATATAGTTTCAATTGTCCCTCTTACCTCAACCTGATACCTCTCACTTTCCCACTCTGGCTCTCATCCTTCTCACATGTGTGCCGAGCTAATTCAGACTTTCCAGACTGACACATGGTAAGATAGCACTTGGATCATATTATTCCCTTTTTGTCTGTTCTTTCCACCATTCTTTATGCTTATCCAGCGTCCACACGGGATCCCAACCTTCCTGATAATTTTAGCTAAAGTCGTCTTATTTTTGGCTGCCAAATTTTTGGTGATTGATCCTTTGGGTCCCCACTCTGGATGCTTATTTGCCAAGGCTGATGTTTTATAGTCTCACTATTGTTCCTAAGTGGGAAATGGACCTCTCGTTTCCTCTACGATTGTTCTTACTTCAACCGGTTAACCCCAACAACCATGTTACCTCCTCATTTACCCAAGGAACCGTGATCCTGGCTCTGCGCTGTCTTTAGTTACTTCACCTGTGGATCCGTCCTTTGGTTCGGATTCTCAAATTGACCTGCCAGCTTCCCATCTCGAACACTGACCTCCCTGTCTAATGGGTGGTAAAGTAAATGTACTCACCCTCTCTCTGAGGCCGTTCGACCGGACACTGGTGACTGAGCCTTGAGGATTCTGCCAACTATGTCAAATTGTTGTGGAGAAAATACAACCACTTTCGCGTCCACGAGATTAAAGCAAATACTTTATTTTGTCAAGCATATGCAGGGGAGAAATCCTTAGTTCACCCAAAGAGCTTCTCAGTGAAACAGAGTCTGTAGCACACATTTACAGAATACAGTAACCATTAATTATTTGTTCACACTACCCCGACAATTCCAGGTCTGCAGTTTGACCAATAACCTGGATTGTATTGCTCCACAAACATTCTCTTGCCGTCGCCTCCCAAACCTTGAAGCTGCCAGCTCCCATAGTTTACTGCTTGTCTCATTTCCAGCCTTTCCCCTTATCTCTTTGATTAATGAAGCAAGGACAGCATGTTTACACAGATGTGGAGGCAATTAAATAGAGTTGTACAGTTCCAGCATAGAGGTCAAGCAAGCATCCCATCATTCAATGGGTTCCTCACAACTACAGTGATGCTTCTAAACTAAATACATTCTAATACTAATTCTTCTAATGTTACTCTTCTGGTCTCTCTTCAAGGACAGGGGGTAAAGGGATTTGGGAACAGAAAGAAAAAGAAAGACTTGCATTTATATAGCACCTTTCATGATCACAGGGTGTCCCAAAGCGCGTTATAGCCAATGAAATTTTTTTTCAAATTCAGTCACTGCTGTAATGTAGGAAACATGGCAGCTAATTTGTGCGTAGCAAGATCCCACAAACAGAAATGTGCTAATGACCAGATAATCTGTTTGTGTGATGTGAATTGAGAAATAAATATTGATTCGGGAGAACTCCTGCTCTTCTTCGAAATAGTGGCATGGAATCATTCACATCCACCTGAGAGGGCAGACAGGGCCTCAGTTTAATGCCTCATCTGAAAGACGGCACCTCCAACAGCACAGTGCTCCCTCAGAACTGCACTGGCATGTCAGCCTAGATTTTTGTGCTCAAGTCTTGGAGTGGGACTTGAAACCAGAACCTTCTGACTCAGGCAAGAGTGTTGCCCACTGAGCAATGGCTAACAGGATACTGTTCATGGAGGACAAGCACCAACATGGACTGTTTTTTTTCTTTATTCATTCATGGGATGTGGGCATCGCTGGCTAGGGCAGCATTTATTGCCCATCCCCAACTACCCTCAAGGAGGTGGTAGTGAGCTGCCTTCTTGAACCGCTGCAGTCCATGTGGGGTAGGTACACCCACAGTGCTTTTTGGAAGGGAGTTCCAGGATTTTGACCCAGCGACGGTGAAGGAACAGCAATACAGGAGACTGTTCATGGAGGATAAGCACCAACCTGGACTGGTTGGGTTGATGGCCTGTTTATTGTAATTTCTATGTAAATTTTTTTTCTTTCCCATGCCCATTACCTATGTATAATTCTGTAAATTTACAGAGCTGAAAGTTTTGGTCAGTTTTTGTGCAATGAATAATTGTTAAAGTCTGCAGCTTTGAGATATCCATTAGGATATGTTCAGTGCTGTGAATGTATGAACTGCGACCTTTCCAGCTTAGACATAGGTTATCCAGTCAGTATCAGCAAAGACCCAGGCACAGAGCAGGAAAGACCCAGGCTCCATACCCGGCCTGTGCTCAGCTGGACAGGAGTTCTGGTGCCAGAATTGGCCTTGGTATCCTGGTTTCGGAAAAGAGCCTAATCAGTTTGGGTAACTGCTGTTGATCACACTGTGGTAGGCCCTCACTGTTTGCCGTCATATGTGTGAAGATGTTGACTTGTCTCTGTTCTGCTCTGTATGGTTCCATGTCCTGTTAATCTTGCTGTCTAGACTCTGACAATGGTGAAATATGTACTGATGCGAGGAGCTAGTATCCCAGCATCAGAACCATCAACCGGTGTGAAAGTTGTGCTGAGGACTTGTTCTATCTTTGCTTCCAGATTCCATCTGACCAGGGAGAGATGGCGATGAAACTGTTACGGATGGTGACAGGTCAGGAGTAGCCGTGTGAGTCCTGGCCCAAATCAGGGATTGGTCTGTGCAATCACCCCTCAACATTCAGAGCTGCAGTTGCTCGGAGAGAAGGCCTCTCAGCGGGGAATGACCCAGATAGTGTCACTGTACTAAAACCAGCATCTGTTGCTCCCAGTGCACAAGACCAGGAACATAATCAACTGTCAGAATCTTCCTTTCTCTATTAAAATGAACTCTGTGATTTCTCTCTGTGTCTGTCTGATCCATAGCTGTGCTGTGAATGGGTCTCCATTCTGTATCCAGGATTATTTCCAGCACTCCCATATCATAAGATATATTCCCCAGGGCCCAGTGCTGATTCTGCAAGGCTTGAGTTGCAAAGTCCAGCTGGTTTTATACCAACTGCTTTAATGACTTGGACGCAGGTGGGAGTGGCTCTCAGCTAACCGCCACACTAGACTGGTTTAATCAGACATGTGAAACTTCACATTTGTGGAAGGGAATGTTTATTCTATTGGTGCTTTATTGTATAATCTCAAACACCCAATTAGGCTTCACATGCAGGGAGCGTAGTGTTAGTGAATAAGGAGCCATTCAGAGTAATCTTCCACAAACACTGGTGATGTGAATGGCATATTTAGGTGCTGTCGGTTCAGGGAGGAAAAGCGAGTGTTAGTAGGACTGGGGATGTAGCTGGGTTTGTGGCAGGTATGTATTCGGATAATTAAAGTCCCCCATTGTAACCAGTCTGTAATTCTTGTACCTCTCTGTAATTTCCTTATAAATTTGTTCCTGTACATCTTTGCCACTAGTTGGTAGTAAAGCCTGGCTCAGATATAAAATTAAAACCCGACCCGGGCCCAACTCGAGCCCGAGTCCTTTCATTTTTTTTCCTGCCCGACACGAATAGCTGCCACCCCTCCCCCTTTGCTGAACACCTTTATCCAGGAATATTTACTACCCAGTCCTGCCCTTCTTTGAGCCAGGTCTCTGTTATAGCCACAACATCTGCGTCTGCAAGTCACCAATCTTATTTAACACGACTTTGCACAGTCACATATGCAGAGTGAACCTAATTTAAACTTTTATTACTTTTCCCCTTCTCTGAACCCACCTAATAACTTACTATTGTCTCCCAGTATTCTGTGTGCCTTGGTTTTCGTCTCTAGTATTACCTCCTGGTTTCCACACGCCTGCCAAGTTATTTTAGACCCTCCCTGATAGCACGAGCAAATTGCTCTGCAAGGAAATTGGTCCTGGCTCTGTTCAGGTGCAACCCGTCCAGCCTGTACAGGGCCCATCTCCCCCAGAGCTGCTCCCAATGTCCCAGGAATCTAACGCTCTTCCCTCCTGCACCATCTTTCCAGCCACGCATTCATCTGAACACAAGATCATGAGAAATAGGAGCAGGAGTAGGCCATTCGGCCTCTGAAGTCTGTTCTGCTGTTCATAAGATCATGGCTGATCCGATTGTGGCCTTAACTCCACTTTCCTGCAGCGCCCCCACATAACCCTTGATTCCCTTGTAGATCAAAAATCTAACTTGGCCGTACCTATTTTCAAAGACCCAGCCTCCACCACTCTCTGGGGAAGAGAATTCCAAAGATTAACAACCCTCTGAGAGAAGAAACTCTTCCTCATCTCTGTCTTAAAAGTGAGACCCCTTATTCTGAAACTGTACCCCCCAGCTCTAGATTACTCCTGTCAAGCCCCCTCAGAATCTTGTATGTTTCAATAAGATCATCTCTCATTCTTCCATTGAGTATAGGCCAAACCTGCTCAATCTTTCCTGATAAGACAAACTCCTCATCCCAGGAATCAGCCTAGTGAACCTTTGAACTGCTTCCAATGCAACTATATCCCCGCCCCCGCCCTTTAAATAAGGAGACCAAAACTGTATGCAGTACTCTAGGTGTGGTCTCACCAATGCGCTGTACAGTTGTAGCAGGACTTCCCTACTTTTATACTCGATCCCCCTTGCAATAAAGGCCATCATTCCATTTGCCATCCTAATTACTCGCTGTACCTGCGTGCTGATATTTTGCGATTCATGTACAAGAACACCCAGATCCCTCTCTGCTGCAGCATTTTGCAGTCGCTCCATGTAAGTAATATTCGGCTTTTCTATTCTTCCCACTAAATTGGGTAACCTCACATTTTCCCACATTATACACCTTCTGTCAATTTTTTACCCACTCACAACCTATCTACATCTTGCAGATGCTTTGTGTCCTCCTCACAACTAGCTTTCCTTCCTATCTTTGTATTTTACACAAATTAGGCTACAATACACTCAGTCCCTTCATCCAAGTCATTAATATAGATTGTAAATAGTCGAGGCCCCAGCACTGATCCCTGTGACACTCCACTAGTTACAGTTTGCCAACCTGTAAATGACCCATTTATCCCAATGCTCTGTTTCCTGTTAGTTAGCCAATCCTCTATCCATGCTAATATGTTACCCCAACACCATGAGCTCTCATCTTGTGTAGTAACCTTTTATGTGGCACCTTTTGGAAATCCAAATACCCTACACTAGGCAATGACCATCTCCAACAAGACAGAATCTAACCATCTCCCCTTGACATTCAATGGCATTACCATCGCTGAATCCCCCACTATCAACATCCTAGGGGCTACCATTGACCAGAAACTGAACTGGAGTAGCCATATAAATATCATGGCTACAAGAGCAGGTCAGAGGCTAGGAATCCTGCATCGAGTAACTCACCTCCTGACTCCCCAAAGCCTGTCCACCGTCTACAAGGCACAAGTCAGGAGTGTGATGGAATACTCTCCACTTGCCTGGATGGGTGCAGCTCCAACAACACTCAAAAAGCTCGACACCATCCAGGATAAAGCAGCCCGCTTGACTGGCACCCCATCCTCAACATTCACTCCCTCCACCACCGACGCACAGTGGCAGCAGTGTGTACCATCTACAGCAACGCACCAAGGCTCCTTAGCACCTTCCAAACCCACGACCTCTACCAACTAGAAGTACAAGGGCAGTGAATACATGTGAACACCACCACCTGCACGTTCCCCTCCAAGTCACACACCATCCTTGGAACTATATCACTGTTCCTTCACTGTCACTGTGTCAAAATCCTGGAACTCCCTTCCGAACAGCACTGTGGGTGTACCTACCCTACATGGACTGCAGCGGTTCAAGAAGGCAGCTCACCACCACCTTCTCAAGGACAATTAGGGATGGGCAATAAATTCTGGCCTGGCCAGTGATGCCCACATCCCATGAATGAATTTTTTTAAAAATCTACTGGTTCCGCTTTATCCTCTCTACCTGTTACATCCTCAAAGAACTCTAATAAATTTGTCAAACACCATTTCCCTTTCATAAAACCATGTTGACTCTGCCTGATTGTATTGCAATTTTCTAAATGTCCTGCTACTATTTTCTTAATAATGTATTCTAGCATTTTCCCAATGACAGATGTTAGGCTAACTGGCCTGTAGTTCCCTGCTTTTTGTCTCCCTCCTTTCTTGAAGAGAGGTGTTACATTTGCGATTTTCCAATCTGTTGGGACCTTTCCAAAATGTCGGGAATTTTGGAAGTTTACAACCAATGCATCCACTATCTCTGCAGCCACTTCTTTTAAGACCCTAGGATGCAGGCCATCAGGTCCTGGGGACTTGTCAGCCTTTACTCCCATTATGTTTCTTCTTCTTCTTCTTTGGCCTCCTTGTCTCACGAGACAATGGGTAAGCGCCTGGAGGTGGTCAGTGGCTATAAAGGCCAATTCTAGAGTGACAGACTCTTCCACAGGTGCTGCAGATAAAATTGGTTGTCGGGGCTGTTACACAGTTGGCTCTCCCCTTGCGCTTCTGTCTTTTTTCCTGCCAACTGCTAAGTCTCTTCGACTCGCCACTCTTTAGCCCCGCCTTTATGGCTGCCCGCCAGCTCTGGCGATCGCTGGCAACTGACTCCCACGACTTGTGATCAATGACACAGGACTTCATGTCGTGTTTGCAGACGTCTTTAAAGCAGAGACATGGACGGTCTGATACCAGTGGCGAGCTCGCTGTACAATGTGTCTTTGGGGATCCTGCCATCTTCCATGCGGCTCACATGGCCAAGCCATCTCAAGCGCCGCTGACTCAGTAGTGTGTATAAGCTGGGGATGTTGGCCGCCTCGAGGACTTCTGTGTTGGAGATACGGTCCTGCCACCTGATGCCAAGTATTCTCCGGAGGCAGCGAAGATGGAATGAATTGAGACGTCGCTCTTGGCTGACATACGTTGTCCAGGCCTCGCTGCCATAGAGCAAGGTACTAAGGACACAGGCTTGATACACTCGGACTTTTGTGTTCCGTGTCAGTGCGCCATTTTCCCACACTCTCTTGGCCAGTCTGGACATAGCAGTGGAAGCCTTTCCCATGCGCTTGTTGATTTCTGCATCTAGAGACAGGTTACTGGTGATAGTTGAGCCTAGGTAGGTGAACTCTTGAACCACTTCCAGAGCGTGGTTGCCGATATTGATGGATGGAGCATTTCTGACGTCCTGTCCCATGATGTTCGTTTTCTTGAGGCCGATGGTTAGGCCAAATTCGTTGCAGGCAGCCGCAAACCTGTCGATGAGACTCTGCAGACACTCTTCAGTGTGAGATGTTAAAGCAGCATCGTCAGCAAAGAGGAGTTCCCTGATGAGGACTTTCCGTACTTTGGTCTTCGCTTTTAGACGGGCAAGGTTGAACAACCTGCACCCTGATCTTGTGTGGAAGAAAATTCCTTCTTCTGAAGACTTGAACACATGTGAGAGCAGCAGTGAGAAGAAGATCCCAAACAGTGTAGGTGTGAGAACACAGCCCTGTTTCACACCACTCAGGGTAGGAAAGGGGTCTGATGAGGAGCCACCATGTTGAATTGTGCCTTTCATATTGTCATGGAATGAGATGATGATACTTAGTAGCTTTGGTGGACATCCGATCTTTTCTAGTAGTCTGAAGAGACCACGTCTGCTGACGAGGTCAAAGGCTTTGGTGAGATCAATGAAAGCAATGTAGAGGGGCATCTGTTGTTCACGGCATTTCTCCTGTATCTGATGAAGGGAGAACAGCATGTCAATGGTCGATCTCTCTGCACGAAAGCCACACTGTGCCTCAGGGTAGACGCGCTCGGCCAGCTTCTGGAGCCTGTTTAAAGCGACTCGAGCAAAGACGTCCCCCACTATGCTGAGCAGGGAGATTCCACGGTCATTGTTGCAGTCACCGCGGTCACCTTTGTTTTTATAGAGGGTGATGATATTGGCATCGCGCATGTCCTGAGGTACTGCTCCCTCATCCCAGCTCAGGCAAAGCAGTTCGTAGAGTGCTGAAAGTATAGCAAGCTTGGCACTCTTGATTATTTCAGGGGTAATGCTGTCCTTCCCAGGGGCTTTTCCGCTGGCTAGAGAATCAACGGCATCACTGAATTCCGATTTTGTTGGCTGTACGTCCAGCTCATCCATGACTGGTAGAAGCCGGGCTGCATTGAGGGCAGTCTCAGTGACAACATTCTCCCTGGAGTACAGTTCTAGGTAGTGCTCAACCCAGCAGTCCATTTGTTTGCGTTGGTCAGCGATTGTGTCCCCTGATTTAGATTTGAGGCCGGCGATCTTCTTGACGGTTGGCCCAAAAACTCTCTTAATGCCATCATACATTCCTCTGATGTTTCTGGTGTCTGAGGCCAGCTGAATATGACTGCATAGGTGTTGCCAGTAGTCATTTGCACAGCGCCTGGCTGTTCTTTGTACAGTGCTTCTGGCTGCTTTAAGTGCTACGGATGTTAACTCGCTGGGGGCTTTCTTGTAGTTCAACAGTGCAATGCGCTTAGCGGCTATGACAGGTTCCAGCTCTTCAATATGAGATTGAAACCAGTCTGAATTTCTCTTCGCACGTTTGCTATAGGTGGTCAAAGCTGACTCATAGATGGCGTCTCTGATGTGGGCCCACTTGGTCTCAGCATCCCCTGTAGGAGTGTTTTGAAGGGCTTTTACAAGTGAATTTAGAAATTTTTGTAACAGCTGTGGATGAGAAATTCTGCTTGTGTTGATGCGCAGGTGGCCCAGAACTTCTTCTTTAATGATTGTTTTAATTTCCTCCCTCCCTTTTGCCTCTTGATTTTCTGCTACCCATGGGATGTATTTTGTATCTTCGACTGTGAAGACACAGAGAATACTTGTTCAAAGTCTCTGCCAATTCCTTGTTTCCGATCATTAATTCCTGCACTACTCTCCTATTTCTATGCTCACTTGTACATGGCACTGGGAGTAATCCTGAGACTACTTTTGAGGTCTTGTTTTCTAATTTCTTACCTAGCTCCCTAAACTCTTTCTGCTGGACCATATCCCTCTTCCTACCTATTTTATTGGTTCTGATGTGGACCATGACTGCTGGCTGTTCACCCTCCCCCTTCAGGATGCTCTGCAGCCACTCAATGACATCCTTGACCCTGGCACCAGGGAGGCAACACAACACAATAATAAAAGCAAAATACTGCAGATGCTGGAAATCTGAAAGAAAAGCAGGAAATGCTGGAAATACTCAGCAGGTCTGGCAGCATCTGTGGAGAGAGAAGCAGAGTTAACGTTTCAGGTCAGTGACCTTTCATCAGAAGAGTTCTGAAGAAGGGTCACTGACCTGAAACGTTAACTCTGCTTCTCTCACCACAGATCCTGCCAGACCTGATGAGTATTTCCAGCATTTCTTGTTTTTATCATAGGCAACACACCATCCTGGATTCACGTCTGCGGCCACGGAAATGCCTATCTGTTCCCCTGACTATCGGTTATCCTGTCACTATGGCTCTTACCTGTACCATCCTGAGCCACACTTGGTGCCAGCTAGTGGGGTTGGGGTTTGGGGTGGGGATAGAATCAAAGAAAGTTTAAGGCACAGCAAGAGGCCACTTGGCCCATCATGTCTGTGGTGGCTGAAAAATGATCCACCTATTCTAATCCCACCTTCCAGCATTTGGTCCGTAGCCCTGCAGATTACAGCACTTGAGGTGCATCTCCAGCCTCCTTTTGAATGAGTTGAGGGTTTCTGCCTCAACTACCCTTTCAGGCAGTGAGTTCCAGACCCCCACCACCCTCTGGGTGAAAATGTTTTTCCTCATCTCCCCTCTAATTTTTCTACCATTCACTTTAAATCTATGCCCCCTCGTCACTGACCTCTCTGCTAAGGTGAATAGACCCTTCACCTCCACTCTATCCAGGCCCCTCAAAATTTTGTACATTTCAATCAGATCTCCCCTCAGCCTTCTCTATTCCAAGGAGAACAATCCCAGCCTATCCAATCTTTCCTCACAGCCGCATTGTTCCAGTCCTGGCAACATCCTTGTAAATCTCCTCTGTACCCTCTCTAGTGCAATTACATCCTTTCTGTAATGAGGTGACCAGTACTCAAGTTGTGGCTTAACCAATGAGTTATACAGTTCCAGCATAACCTCCCTGCTCTTATATTCTATACCTCGGCTAATAAAGGAAAGGATTCCATATGCCTTCTTAACCACTTATCAACCCGTCCTGCTACCTTCAGGGATCTGTGGACATTCACTCCAAGGTCCCTCACTTCCTCTACACTTCTCAGTATTTTCCCATTAATTATGTATTCCTTTGCCTTGTTTGACCTCCCCAAATGCATCACCTCACACTTCTCCAGGTTGAATTCCATTTGCCACTTTTCTGCCCATCTGACCAGACCATCAATATCTTCCTGCAGCCTACAGCTATCCTCCTCGCTATCTACCACACGGCCAATCTTGTGTCGTCTGCAAACTTCTCGATCATGCCCCCTACATTTACGTCCAAATCGTTAATATACACCACAAAAACCAGGGGACCCAGTACTGAGCCCTGCGGAACGCCACTGGAAACAGCCCTCCAGTCTCTAAAACACCTGTCAACAATTACCCTTTGTTTCCTGCCACTGAGCCAATTTTGTATCTGCCCTGCTGCATTTCCCTGGATGCCATGGGCTTTATTTTTTAACCAGTCAGCCATGTCAAAAACCTTGTC
This sequence comes from Heterodontus francisci, assembly GCF_036365525.1. Classification (NCBI taxonomy): domain Eukaryota; kingdom Metazoa; phylum Chordata; class Chondrichthyes; order Heterodontiformes; family Heterodontidae; genus Heterodontus; species Heterodontus francisci. Next base: position 77,703,288 of record NC_090396.1, on the reverse strand, counting down.
AAAAACGTTACAAAAAACCACGTAGAGCACATCTACTGCACTACCCTCATCTATCTTCCTTGTTCTTCAAAAAATTCAATCAAGTTGGTCAAACAAGATCTTCCCTTAACAAATCCATGCTGACTATCCTTCATTAACCTGTGCCTATCTAAGTGACAGTTTATCCTGTCACTCAGAATAGATTCCAATAATTTGCCCACTACTGAGGTTAGACTGACTGGCCTGTAATTATTCGGTCTATCCCTCGCTCCCTTTTTAAACAGAGGTACAACGTTAGCAGTTCTCCAATCCTCCGGCACCACACCTGTATCCAGTGAGGACTGGAAAATGATGGTCAGACCCTCTGCTATTTCCTCTCTTGCTTCTTTTAACAGCCTAACATTTCATCTGGCCCTGGTGGTTTATCAACTTTCAAGGATGCCAGTTCTATCAATACTTCCTCTCTCCCTATGTTTATCACATCCAATACTTCACATTATTCCTCCTTAACTACAATATCTGCATTGTCCCCCTCTTTTGTGAAGACAGACGCAAAGTATTCATTAAGAACCATACCGACATCTTCCGCATATTATCTAAATGGTGAGAGATTGCAGAGCTCTGAGATGCAGAGGGATGTCGGTGTCCTAGAGCATGAATCGCAGAAGGTTAGTCTGCAGGTACAGCACGTAATTAGGAAAGCTAATAGAATGTTATCGTTAAAAGCGAGAGGAATTGAATACAAAAGTAGGGAAGTTATGCTTCAGCTATACAGGGCATTGGTGAGACCACATCTGGAGTACTGTGTACAGTATTGGTCTCCTTATTTAAGGAAGGATGTAAATGTGTTGGAGGCAGTTCAGAGAAGGTTTACTAGACTATAACCTGGAATGGGCGGGATTGTATCCACTGGAGTTTAGAAGAGTAAGAGGTGACTTGATTGAAACATACAAGATCCTGAGGGGTCTTGACAGGGTGGACGTGGAAAGGATGTTTCCCCTTGTTGGAGAATCTAGAACTAGGGGTCACTGTTTAAAAATAAGGGGTCGCCCATTTAAGACAGAGATGAGGGGTGGCACAGTGGTGCAGTGGTTAGCCCCGCAGCCTCACAGCTCCAGCGACCTGGGTTTGGTTCTGGGTACTGCCTGTGCGGAGTTTGCAAGTTCTCCCTGTGACCGCATGGGTTTCCGACGGGTGCTCTGGTTTCCTCCCACAGCCAAAGACTTGTAGGTTGATAGGTAAATTGGCCAGTGTAAATTGCCCCTATTGTAGATAGGTGGGAGGAGAATGGTGGGGATGTGGTAGGGAATATGGGATTAATGTAGGATTAGTATAAATGGGTGGTTGTTGGTCGGCACAGACTCGGTGGGCCGAAGGGCCTGTTTCAGTGCTGTATCTCTAAATAAATAAAATCAAATAAATGTTTTCTCAGGGTCGTGAGTCTTTGGAATTCTCTTCCTCAAAAGGTGGTGGAAGCAGAGTCGGAATATTTTTAAGGCAGAGGTAGATAGATTCTTGATAAGCAAGAAGGTGAAAGGTTATCGGGGATAGGTGGTAATGTGGAGTAATCAGTTCAGCCATGAACTTATTGAATGGCGGAGCAGGATCGAGGGGCCAAGTGGCCTACTCCTGATCCTAATTCGTAGGTTCGTATGTGTAGGTTACCTTTTTGGTCTTTTATGGGCCCTACTCTCTTAGTTATCCTCTTACTCTTAATGTATTGATCAAACATCTGTGGGTTCACCTTGATTTAACTTGCCGGGCCCAGGGGCAGACTGCGCTTTCCAGCCGCACCCTGACAGCAGAGGCGGCCCCGGGAGAGAGCGCACCCTCCCGGGGACTGGGCCGGGATTGGCTGGGAACCCGGGGACTGGGCCAGGATTGGCCGGGAACCCGGTGACTGGGCCGGGAGCCCGGGGACTGGGCCTGGATTGGCCGGGAACCCGGGGACTCGGCCGGGAGCCCGGGGACTGGGCCTGGATTGGCCGGGAACCCGGGGACTGGGCCGGGATTGGCTGGGAACCCGGGGACTGGGCCAGGATTGGCCGGGAACCCGGTGACTGGGCCGGGAGCCCGGGGACTGGGCCTGGATTGGCCGGGAACCCGGGGACTCGGCCGGGAGCCCGGGGACTGGGCCTGGATTGGCCGGGAACCCGGGGACTCGGCCGGGAGCCCGGGGACTGGGCCTGGATTGGCCGGGAACCCGGGGACTGGGCCGGGATTGGCTGGGAACCCGGGGACTGGGCCAGGATTGGCCGGGAACCCGGTGACTGGGCCGGGAGCCCGGGGACTGGGCCTGGATTGGCCGGGAACCCGGGGACTCGGCCGGGAGCCCGGGGACTGGGCCTGGATTGGCCGGGAACCCGGGGACTCGGCCGGGAGCCCGGGGACTGGGCCTGGATTGGCCGGGAACCCGGGGACTGGGCCGGGATTGGCTGGGAACCCGGGGACTGGGCCAGGATTGGCCGGGAACCCGGGGACTCGGCCGGGAGCCCGGGGACTGGGCCTGGATTGGCCGGGAACCCGGGAACTGGGCCGGGATTGGCCGGGAGCCCGGGGACTGGGCCGGGAGCCCGGGGACTGGGCCTGGATTGGCCGGGAGCCCGGGGACTGGGCCTGGATTGGCCGGGAACACGGGGACTGGGCCGGGAACACGGGGACTGGGCCGGGAGCCCGGGGACTGGGCCTGGATTGGCCGGGAACCCGGGGACTGGGCCAGGATTGGCCGGGAGCCCGGGGACTGGGTCCGGATTGGCCGGAAGCCCGGGGACTGGGCCTGGAATGGCCGGAAGCCCGGGAACTGGGCCGATTTGGCCGGGAACCTGGGGACTGGGCCCGGATTGGCCGGAAGCCCGGGAACTGGGCCGGGAACCCGGGAACTGGCCCGGGATTGGCCGGGAACCCGGGGACTGGGCCGGGATTGGCCGGGAACCCGGTGACTGGGCCGGGATTGGCCGGGAACCCGGGGACTGGGCCGGGATTGGCCGGGAACCCGGTGACTGGGCCGGGATTGGCCGGGAGCCCGGGGACTGGGCCGGGATTGGCCAGGAGCCCGGTGACTGGGCCCGGATTGGCCGGGAGCCCGGGGACTGGGCCGGGATTGGCCGGGAGCCCGGGGACTGGGTCCGGATTGGCCGGGAGCCCGGGGACTGGGCCGGGAGCCCGGGGACTGGGTCCGGATTGGCCGGAACCCGGTGACTGGGCCGGGATTGGCCGGGAGCCCGGGGACTGGGCCGGGATTGGCCAGGAGCCCGGTGACTGGGCCCGGATTGGCCGGGAGCCCGGGGACTGGGCCGGGATTGGCCGGGAGCCCGGGGACTGGGTCCGGATTGGCCGGGAGCCCGGGGACTGGGCCGGGAGCCCGGGGACTGGGTCCGGATTGGCCGGAAGCCAGGGACTGGGCCCGGATTGGCCGGGAGCCCGGGGACTGGGTCCGGATTGGCCGGGAGCCCGGGGACTGGGACGGGATTCCGGGAACTGGGCCGGGAGCCCGGGGGCTGGGCCCGGATTGGCCGGGAGCCCGGGGACTGGGCCCAGATTGGCCGGGAGCCCGGGGACTGGGTCCGGATTGGCCGGGAGCCCGGGGACTGGGCCGGGATTCCGGGAACTGGGCCGGGAGCCCGGGGACTGGGTCCGGATTGGCCGGGAGCCCGGGGACTGGGCCCGGATTGGCCGGGAGCCCGGGGACTGGGCCCGGATTGGCCGGGAGCCCGGGGACTGGGCCCGGATTGGCCGGAAGCCCGGGGACTGGGCCTGGATTGGCCGGGAGCCCGGGGACTGGGTCCGGATTGGCCGGGAGCCCGGGGACTGGGCCGGGATTCCGGGAACTGGGCCGGGAGCCCGGGGGCTGGGCCCGGATTGGCCGGGAGCCCGGGGACTGGGTCCGGATTGGCCGGGAGCCCGGGGACTGGGCCGGGATTCCGGGAACTGGGCCGGGAGCCCGGGGACTGGGTCCGGATTGGCCGGGAGCCCGGGGACTGGGCCCGGATTGGCCGGGAGCCCGGGGACTGGGCCCGGATTGGCCGGAAGCCCGGGGACTGGGCCTGGATTGGCCGGGAGCCCCGGGACTGGGCCTGGAATGGCCGGGAGCCCGGGAATGGGCCCGGATTGGCTGGGAGCCCGGGGACTGGGCCCGGATTGGCTGGGAGCCCGGGGACTGGGCCCGGATTGGCTGGGTGCCCGGGAATGGGCCCGGATTGGCCGGGAGCCCGGGGACTGGGCCGGGATTGGCCGGGAACACGGGGAGTGGGCCGGGATTGGCCGGGAGCCCGGGGACTGGGCCGGGAGCCCGGGGACTGGGCCTGGATTGCCCGGGAGCCCGGGGACTGGGCCTGGATTGGCCGGGAACACGGGGACTGGGCCGGGAGCCCGGGGACTGGGCCTGGATTGTCCGGGAACCCGGGAACTGGCCCGGGATTGGCCGGGAACCCGGGGACTGGGCCGGGATTGGCCGGGAACCCGCTGTCTGGGCCGGGATTGGCCGGGAACCCGGGGACTGGGCCGGGATTGGCCGGGAGCCCGGGGACTGGGCCCGGATTGGCCGGGAGCCCGGGGACTGGGCCGGGATTGGCCGGGAGCCCGGGGACTGGGCCGGGATTGGCCGGGAGCCCGGGGACTGGGTCCGGATTGGCCGGAAGCCCGGGGACTGGGCCCGGATTGGCCGGGAGCCCGGGGACTGGGCCTGGATTGGCCGGGAACACGGGGACTGGGCCGGGAGCCCGGGGACTGGGCCTGGATTGGCCGGGAACCCGGGGACTGGGCCAGGATTGGTCGGAAGCCCGGGGACTGGGCCTGGAATGGCCAGAAGCCCGGGAACTGGGCCGGGATTGTCCGGGAACCTGGGGACTGGGCCCGGATTGGCCGGGAGCCCGGGGACTGGGCCGGGATTCCGGGAACTGGGCCGGGAGCCCGGGGGCTGGGCCCGGATTGGCCGGGAGCCCGGGGACTGGGCCTGGATTGGCCGGGAACCCGGGGACTGGGCCAGGATTGGCCGGGAGCCCGGGGACTGGGTCCGGATTGGCCGGAAGCCCGGGGACTGGGCCTGGATTGGCCGGAAGCCCGGGAACTGGGCCGATTTGGCCGGAAACCTGGGGACTGGGCCCGGATTGGCCGGAAGCCCGGGAACTGGGCCGGGAACCCGGGAACTGGCCCGGGATTGGCCGGGAACCCGGGGACTGGGCCGGGATTGGCCGGGAACCCGGGGACTGGGCCGGGATTGGCCGGGAACCCGGGGACTGGGCCGGGATTGGCCGGGAACCCGGTGACTGGGCCGGGATTGGCCGGGAGCCCGGGGACTGGGCCGGGATTGGCCAGGAGCCCGGTGACTGGGCCCGGATTGGCCGGGAGCCCGGGGACTGGGCCGGGATTGGCCGGGAGCCCGGGGACTGGGTCCGGATTGGCCGGGAGCCCGGGGACTGGGCCGGGAGCCCGGGGACTGGGTCCGGATTGGCCGGAAGCCAGGGACTGGGCCCGGATTGGCCGGGAGCCCGGGGACTGGGTCCGGATTGGCCGGGAGCCCGGGGACTGGGACGGGATTCCGGGAACTGGGCCGGGAGCCCGGGGGCTGGGCCCGGATTGGCCGGGAGCCCGGGGACTGGGCCCAGATTGGCCGGGAGCCCGGGGACTGGGTCCGGATTGGCCGGGAGCCCGGGGACTGGGCCGGGATTCCGGGAACTGGGCCGGGAGCCCGGGGACTGGGTCCGGATTGGCCGGGAGCCCGGGGACTGGGCCCGGATTGGCCGGGAGCCCGGGGACTGGGCCCGGATTGGCCGGGAGCCCGGGGACTGGGCCCGGATTGGCCGGAAGCCCGGGGACTGGGCCTGGATTGGCCGGGAGCCCGGGGACTGGGTCCGGATTGGCCGGGAGCCCGGGGACTGGGCCGGGATTCCGGGAACTGGGCCGGGAGCCCGGGGGCTGGGCCCGGATTGGCCGGGAGCCCGGGGACTGGGCCCAGATTGGCCGGGAGCCCGGGGACTGGGTCCGGATTGGCCGGGAGCCCGGGGACTGGGCCGGGATTCCGGGAACTGGGCCGGGAGCCCGGGGACTGGGTCCGGATTGGCCGGGAGCCCGGGACTGGGCCCGGATTGGCCGGGAGCCCGGGGACTGGGCCCGGATTGGCCGGAAGCCCGGGGACTGGACCTGGATTGGCCGGGAGCCCCGGGACTGGGCCTGGAATGGCTGGGAGCCCGGGAATGGGCCCGGATTGGCTGGGAGCCCGGGGACTGGGCCCGGATTGGCTGGGAGCCCGGGGACTGGGCCCGGATTGGCTGGGTGCCCGGGAATGGGCCCGGATTGGCCGGGAGCCCGGGGACTGGGCCGGGATTGGCTGGGAACACGGGGAGTGGGCCGGGATTGGCCGGGAGCCCGGGGACTGGGCCGGGAGCCCGGGGACTGGGCCTGGATTGGCCGGGAGCCCGGGGACTGGGCCTGGATTGGCCGGGAACACGGGGACTTGGCCGGGAGCCCGGGGACTGGGCCTGGATTGTCCGGGATCCCAGGAACTGGCCCGGGATTGGCCGGGAACCCGGGGACTGGGCCGGGATTGGCCGGGAACCCGCTGTCTGGGCCGGGATTGGCCGGGAACCCGGGGACTGGGCCGGGATTGGCCGGGAGCCCGGGGACTGGGCCCGGATTGGCCGGGAGCCCGGGGACTGGGCCGGGATTGGCCGGGAGCCCGGGGACTGGGCCGGGATTGGCCGGGAGCCCGGGGACTGGGTCCGGATTGGCCGGAAGCCCGGGGACTGGGCCCGGATTGGCCGGGAGCCCGGGGACTGGGCCTGGATTGGCCGGGAACACGGGGACTGGGCCGGGAGCCCGGGGACTGGGCCTGGATTGGCCGGGAACCCGGGGACTGGGCCAGGATTGGCCGGAAGCCCGGGGACTGGGCCTGGAATGGCCAGAAGCCCGGGAACTGGGCCGGGATTGTCCGGGAACCTGGGGACTGGGCCCGGATTGGCCGGAAGCCCGGGAACTGGGCCGGGAACCCGGGGACTTGGTCCGGATTGGCCGGGAACCCGGGGACTGGGCCGGGATTGGCCGGGAACCCGCTGTCTGGGCCGGGATTGGCCGGGAACCCGGGGACTGGGCCGGGATTGGCCGGGAGCCCGGGGACTGGGCCCGGATTGGCCGGGAGCCCGGGGACTGGGCCGGGATTGGCCGGGAGCCCGGGGACTAGGCCGGGATTGGCCGGGAGCCCGGGGACTGGGTCCGGATTGGCCGGAAGCCCGGGGACTGGGTCCGGATTGGCCGGGAGCCCGGGGACTGGGCTGGGATTCCGGGAACTGGGCCGGGAGCCCGGGGGCTGGGCCCGGATTGGCCGGGAGCCCGGGGACTGGGCCCGGATTGGTCGGGAGCCCGGGGACTGGGTCCGGATTGGCCGGGAGCCCGGGGACTGGGCCCGGATTGGCTGGGAGCCCGGGGACTGGGCCCGGATTGGCTGGGAGCCCGGGAATGGGCCCGGATTGGCTGGGTGCCTGGGAATGGGCCCGGATTGGCCGGGAGCCCGGGGGCTGGGCCCGGATTGGCTGGGAGCCCGGGGGCTGGGCCCGGATTGGCCGGGAGCCCGGGGACTGGGCCCGGATTGGCCGGGAGCCCGGGGACTGGGCCCGGATTGGCCGGGAGCCCGGGGACTGGGCCTGGATTGGCCGGGAGCCCCGGGACTGGGCCTGGATTGGCTGGGAGCCCGGGAATGGGCCCGGATTGGCTGGGAGCCCGGGGACTGGGCCCGGATTGGCTGGGAGCCCGGGAATGGGCCCGGATTGGCTGGGTGCCTGGGAATGGGCCCGGATTGGCCGGGAGCCCGGGGACTGGGCCCGGATTGGCTGGGAGCCCGGGGACTGGGCCCGGATTGGCTGGGAGCCCGGGATTGGGCCCGGATTGGCTGGGTGCCTGGGAATGGGCCCGGATTGGCCGGAAGCCCGGGGACTGGGCCTGGATTGGCCGGGAGCCCGGGGACTGGGTCCGGATTGGCCGGGAGCCCGGGGACTGGGCCGGGATTCCGGGAACTGGGCCGGGAGCCCGGGGGCTGGGTCCGGATTGGCCGGGAGCCCGGGGACTGGGCCGGGATTCCGGGAACTGGGCCGGGAGCCCGGGGGCTGGGCCCGGATTGGCCGGGAGCCCGGGGACTGGGCCCAGATTGGCCGGGAGCCCGGGGACTGGGTCCGGATTGGCCGGGAGCCCGGGGACTGGGCCGGGATTCCGGGAACTGGGCCGGGAGCCGGGTCCGGATTGGCCGGGAGCCCGGGGACTGGGCCTGGAATGGCTGGGAGCCCGGGGACTGGGCCCGGATTGGCTGGGAGCCCGGGGACTGGGCCCGGATTGGCTGGGAGTCCGGGAATGGCCGGCGGCCTGGCCCAACCCGGGGGCGGGGTTTGTGAGCAGAAGGCCAGGCCGACACCTCCTCGGGCTCAGTTTGATGATGGCGCAGGTCGCGGATGGCTCTGTCATGGAGGCTGAGTTGACGTGTGCCGTTTGCCTGGACCTGTTCCGGGAGCCGGTCACCGCGCCCTGCGGCCACAACTTCTGCCGGGCCTGCTTGGCGCAGTTCTGGGCCGGGGACCGGCGCCGCCTCCTCGGCTTCACCTGCCCGCAGTGCCGGGCCCACTTCGTCGAGCGGCCCGAGCTCCACCCTAACCGGGTCCTGTGCGCCGTGGTGGAGGAGTTCGAGCGGAGTCGAGCCACACTCGAGCCCCCGGAGCCGGTCCCCGAGCGCTCCGTACCCTGCGACGCCTGCCCGGCCGGCGGGGCCTCGGCCGTGCGCACCTGCCTGACCTGCCTGGCCTCCTTCTGCTCCGAGCACCTGGAGCCGCACCACCTGAGCCCGGCCTTCCGCTCACACAACCTCACCGCCCCGCTCACTGACCTCGCCCAGCGCCGCTGCCCCCAGCATGACAAACTGCTCGAGTTCTACTGCGCCCCGCACCGCCGCTGCATCTGTGCCGCCTGCCTACTGGAGCACCGGGGCTGCGACACCCAGAGCATTGAGAAGGCCCAGGCCCAGCAGGAGGTGAGAGGGGGGGGGCGGGGTGGGTAAACTGGGGGGGGGTTGGGGGGTACACTGGGGGTGGGGTGGGTAAACTGGAGAGGGGTGGGGCGGGGTGGGTACACTGGGGGGGTGGGTACACTGGGGGTGGGGTGGGTAAACTGGAGAGGGGTGGGGCGGGGTGGGTACACTGGGGGGGTGGGTACACTGGGGGTGGGGTGGGTAAACTGGAGAGGGGTGGGGCGGGGTGGGTACACTGGGGGGGTGGGTACACTGGGGGTGGGGGCGGGGTGAGTACATTGAAGAGGGGTTGGGGGGGATACATTGGAGAGGGGTTGGGGGGGCGGGGTGGGTACACTGTAGGGGGATGGCGGGGGTGGGTACACTGGGGGGGGCGGGGTGGGTACATTGGAGAGGGGTTGGGGGGGATACATTGGAGAGGGGTTGGGGGGGTGGGGTGAGTACACTGGGGGTGGGGTGGGTACACTGGGGGTGGGGGAGGGGTGAGTACATTGGAGGGGGGTTGGGTACATTGGAGAGGGGTTGGGGGGCGGGGTGGGTACACTGTAGGGGGATGGCGGGGGTGGGTACACTGGAGGGGGGTTGGAGGGTGGGTACACTGGGGTTGAGGGCAGGGTTTGTGGGAGTTAGGTGCACTGGGGGTTGGGGGGGTTACTGTTAGGTTGAGGGCGGGGGTTGGGTGCACTGGGGTGGGAGGGGATGCATCAGGGTTGAGGGAGGGGCTTGGGGGGGAGTTGCAGCTGGTTGTAGGGCTTGGGGTCGTGGCGTGTGTGGTTGGGTATAGGGGACGGGGTCAGGGCTGCAAAGTGGATGAGTGGACTGACCATGGCACCATGGTGAAAGATGCCATTCCAGTGCGGGGAGTGAAGAGGAATGTGATAGGAGACAGTATAGTCAGGGGATAGATACTGTCCTGTAGCCACGACCGGGAGGGAGCTCCGACAGCGTGGTGTTTTTCATTTTTTTCATGTCAGTACTTGTGGCTGTTCAGCTTTGTCCATTAACACCATCTCTGTACTAATGCTTTATCTTTCACCGCACCATTAACATATTGTTTGCCTTTGTTCCATGACCTTCTGGTCAGTTATTCTCTGTGACCTTGTCCTATCAACACCTTCCCTTTTGTTATCTCTTGCCCCACCCCTATTTTCCTTGCTTAAAACCTATTGCATTTCTAACCTTATCCAGTTCTGATGAAGGGTCACTGACCTGAAACGTTAACTCTGCTTCTCTCCACAGATGCTGTCAGACCTGCTGAATATTTCCAGCATTTCTTGTTTTTATTTCTGATTTCCAGCATCTGCAGTATTTTGCTTTTATTTAAGGTTAATTGGGTAAATAGACTGGAAGTTTTGGCAGTAAATGAAGAGTAGGAAACATATACAGAAACAATTCAAAGGGTTCAACAAAAGTACATTCCATTCAAAAACAAAAACTTGTCAAGAAAGACCCATCCGTGGCTCACAGGAAGTTGAGAGTATTAGACTAAAAGAAGAGGCTTACAGTGTTGCAAAGAATAGTAACAAGTCTGAGGATTGGGAATGTTTTAGAAACCAGCAAAGGGCCACCAAAAGGTTGATAAGGGAAAAAATAGAATGAGAGTAAACTAGCCAGCAATATAAAAACAGATTGTAAGAGCTTTTTTAAGTACATAAGAAGGAAGCGAGTAGCTAAAGTAGACGTTGGTCCCTTAGAGACAGAGAGGAGAAATCATCAAGAATGAGGAAATGGCAGAGGCATTGAACAAATAGTTTGTGTCTGTCTTCACAGTAGAAGACACAAGTTCCATACCAGAAATAGTCAGTAACCTAGGGGATAAAAACATTGAGGAAATTAAGGAAATTAATATCAGCTGAGAAAGAGTATTGGAGAAACTTGGATTGAGATCTGACAAGTCCCCAAGACCAGATGGCCAATATCCGAGGGTTCTAAAAGAAATAGCTTTTGAGATGGTGGATGTGTCGGCTATGATTTTCCAGAATTCCTTAGATTCAGGAATGGTCCCGTCAGATTGGAAGTTGGCAAATGTTACGCTGCTTTTCAAGAAAGGAGGTAGAGAGAAAACAGGGAACGACAGGCCACTTAGCCTAACATCAGTCATTGGGAAAATGCTGGAAACTATTATTAAAGAATTCTTAACATTGCACTTGGAGAAGCAGAGTATGATTAGAACAAGTCAGTGTGGGAGGTCTTGTTTGAAAAATTTATTGCAGTTTTTTGAGGATGTAACTAGTAGGGTAGATAAAGGGGAACCAGTAGATGTCGTATACCTGGATTTTCAAAAGGTATTCGATAAGGTGCCACATAAAAGATTAATAGGCAAGATTATGGCCCATGGTGTTGGGGGTAATATATTAGTGTGGATAGAGGATTGGTTAACAGACAGGAAGCAGAGAGTGGGCATAAATGGGGCATTTTCAAGTTGGCAGGCAGTGAATAGTGGGGTGCCACAAGGATCAGTGCTGGGGCCTCAGCTATTTACAATCTATATTAATGACTTGGATGAAGAGACAGAGAGTAATGTATCTAAGTTTGCTGATGATACAAAGCACGATGGAAAGGTAAACTGCAGAGAGATATAGACAGGCTGCAAGATGGCAAATGGAGTATAATGTAGGGAAGTGTGAAGTTCACTTTGGTTGTAAAAATAGAAAAGCAGAATATTTTTTAAAAGGTGTGAAACTGATCAGCGTTGATGTTCAGAGAGACTTGGGTGTACTCGTACAAGGAATGCACAAAGTTAACATACAGGTGCAGCAGGCCATTAGGAAGGCAAATGGCAAGTTGACCTTTATTGCAAAGGGATTGGAGTACAGGAATAAAGAAGTCTTCCTAAAATTGTACAGGGCTTTGGTGAGACCACACCTGGAATACTGTGTGCAGTTTTGGCCTCCACATTTAAGAAAGGATATACTTGCACTGGAGGCAGTGCAGTGAAGATTTACTAAATTGGTCTCTGGGGTGAGGGGGTTGTCCTATGATGAGAGGCTGAGTAAATTGGGCCTATATTCTCGAGTTTAGAAGAATGAGAGGTGATCTAATTGAGACATACAAGATTCTGAAAGGGCTCGTTATGGTAGAAGCTGAGAGATTGTTTCTGCTGGCCAGGGAATCAAGAACACGGGGACACAGTCTCAGGATAAGGGATCAGAGGGTTGTGGCTGCTCCATAATTGAATACATTTAAGGCCGGGATAGATAAGATTTTTAGTCTCACAGGGAACCAAGGGGTATGGGGAGTCGGCAGGAAAGTGGACGTGAATCCTAGGATCAACCATGATCGTATTGAATGACGGAGCAGGCTCGATGGGCCATATGGTCTACAGCTGCTCCTATTTCCTGTGTTCTTTTCTTGTCTGAGGGTTGGGTATACGAGACGGGGTCAGGGCGTGTGGAGGTTGGGTATATGGGACGGGGTCAGGGCGTGCGGAGGTTGGGTGTACGGGACGGGGTCAGGGCGTGCGGAGGTTGGGTGTACGGGACGGGGTCAGGACGTGCGGAGGTTGGGTATACGGGACGGGGCAGGGCGTGCGGAGGTTGGGTATACGGGACGGGGTCAGGGCGTGTGGAGGTTGGGTATACGGGACGGGGTCAGGGCGTGTGGAGGTTGGGTATACGGGACGGGGTCAGGGCGTGTGGAGGTTGGGTATACGGGACGGGGTCAGGGCGTGCGGAGGTTGGGTATACGGGACGGGGTCAGGGCGTGCGGAGGTTGGGTATACGGGACGGGGTCAGGGCGTGCGGAGGTTGGGTATACGGGACGGGGTCAGGGCGTGTGGAGGTTGGGTATACGGGACGGGGTCAGGGCGTGTGGAGGTTGGGTATACGGGACGAGGTCAGGGCGTGTGGAGGTTGGGTATACGGGACGGGGTCAGGGCGTGTGGAGGTTGGGTATACGGGACGGGGTCAGGGCGTGTGGAGGTTGGGTATACGGGACGGGGTCAGGGCGTGTGGAGGTTGGGTATACGGGACGGGGTCAGGGCGTGTGGAGGTTGGGTATACGGGACGGGGTCAGGGCGTGTGGAGGTTGGGTATACGGGACGGGGTCAGGGCGTGTGGAGGTTGGGTATACGGGACGGGGTCAGGGCGTGTGGAGGTTGGGTATACGGGACGGGGTCAGGGCGTGTGGAGGTTGGGTATACGGGACGGGGTCAGGGCGTGTGGAGGTTGGGTATACGGGACGGGGTCAGGGCGTGTGGAGGTTGGGTATACGGGACGGGGTCAGGGCGTGTGGAGGTTGGGTATACGGGAAGGGGTCAGGGCGTGTGGAGGTTGGGTATACGGGACGGGGTCAGGGCGTGTGGAGGTTGGGTATACGGGACGGGGTCAGGGCGTGTGGAGGTTGGGTATACGGGACGGGGTCAGGGCGTGTGGAGGTTGGGTATACGGGACGGGGTCAGGGCGTGTGGAGGTTGGGTATACGGGACGGGGTCAGGGCGTGTGGAGGTTGGGTATACGGGACGGGGTCAGGGCGTGTGGAGGTTGGGTATACGGGACGGGGTCAGGGCGTGTGGAGGTTGGGTATACGGGACGGGGTCAGGGCGTGTGGAGGTTGGGTATACGGGACGGGGTCAGGGCGTGTGGAGGTTGGGTATACGGGACGGGGTCAGGGCGTGTGGAGGTTGGGTATACGGGAAGGGGTCAGGGCGTGTGGAGGTTGGGTATACGGGACGGGGTCAGGGCGTGTGGAGGTTGGGTATACGGGACGGGGTCAGGGCGTGTGGAGGTTGGGTATACGGGACGGGGTCAGGGCGTGTGGAGGTTGGGTATACGGGACGGGGTCAGGGCGTGTGGAGGTTGGGTATACGGGACGGGGTCAGGGCGTGTGGAGGTTGGGTATACGGGACGGGGTCAGGGCGTGTGGAGGTTGGGTATACGGGACGGGGTCAGGGCGTGTGGAGGTTGGGTATACGGGACGGGGTCAGGGCGTGTGGAGGTTGGGTATACGGGACGGGGTCAGGGCGTGTGGAGGTTGGGTATACGGGACGGGGTCAGGGCGTGTGGAGGTTGGGTATACGGGACGGGGTCAGGGCGTGTGGAGGTTGGGTATACGGGACGGGGTCAGGGCGTGTGGAGGTTTGGTAGAGGGCGCGGGATCTGCTGCTTGTCACTTTTTTTGCACCAGAGGAAAATTGTGTTTGAAGTTTTAACTTTTTTGTTGCAGTATCACGAGGGAGCTGAGTGGATTAATGAGTACGAAGTTCAGGGTCCAGTGCACCACATATTGATTGATTGTGTTTATTCCCTGTCACTGAGCAAACTCCAGGCTGATAACTGTATTTGAAGGAGGCTAGGTGAAAGCTGAGTTGAGACAATATTTGGTTGTGTTGCGCAGCATAGTATGACAGAGACACATCTTTGCTGTGTTCTGTCGTGATCTTGGCTCCGTGCCAGTATTCTTGTGTTCTGGGTGGTTGCTTGGCAGAGATGGTATTGTCCAGAGTGATTCAAAGATTGTTGATGTTTCCAAATCAAGAAACCAGTGGATTGAGAAAATGAAACTAACACTCAGCCCAAATCTATCATGCTGGCAGTTGAATTGTTTTGAGAGGGAGGATTGTTCAGTGCTAATGTTATAGGGCAGATTAGGAGTGATATTATACAAACAAGATCCAGTTTAACCACTGCATAAAAGTGAGAGGACAGAGAAATTCCCTCAGATTAAAGAGTGATATCCCATAGCAAGGGTTAACACCAGCACATGAACTGACTGACTTTTCATTCTGAAGGCTGCCAGAACCTCGATGCAGACAGCGGACATTTGGCCCATCGTGCCTGTGCTAGCTCTTTTTAAGTGTTGTCAGTTAGTCCCACTGTCCCCGTTCTTTCACCAAAGTCCTGCAGGTTTTTCCTTTCAGTGGAGGTTGTGCTAGAACTTTACAAAACTCTAGTTAAACCACAACTTGAGTGTTGTGTACAGTTCTGGTCACCACATAACAGGAAAGATGTGATTGCACTGGATCGTGTGCAGAGGAGATTTACGAGGATTTTTTTATTTACAGTGCAGAAGGAGGCCATTTGACCCATAAAGTCCATTCCTGTTCTCTCTTGTGCTAAAATGCATCACTTGTGCTTCTCTATTAAATGCCATCTGCTACTTGTCTGCCCATTCTGCTAGTCTATATATGTCCTGTTGCAGGCAGTTTGTATCGTCCTCACTGTTACTTCTCCAAGTTTGATGATATTGTCAAATTTTGAAATTCTCTCTTCCAAGATCCAAGGCATTTATATACAGCAAAAATAAAAGCAGTGGTCTCAGCCCTGACCCTTGGAAAACACCACTGTCTACCAAAATCCAATCTGAAAAACCATGACTCGCTGTTTTCTGTCCCGAAGCCAATTTTTTTATCCAAGCTGGCTGACCCTCCTGTTCCATGCGCCTCAATTTTGTTACCTAGCCTTTTATGTGGAACTTTATATGGCTTTTAAGAAAGCATTTAACAAGCAACATCCACTGCATTTCCTTCATCAACCTTCTCTGTTACTTCATCAAAAAATTCAATTGGATTTGTCATGCATGATCTGCCTTTGACAAATCCCTGCTGGCTATCCTTGATTAACTCTCCTCTCCACGTTCCTTTTTTTTCTACCGATTATTGTTTCTAAAACCTTACCCACCACTGATGTTAAACTAACTGGCCTGTAGATGCTAGGACTGTCCTTACACCTTTCTTGAATAAGGGTGTCACATTAGCACTCTCCAATCCTCTGCCACCTCCCTTGCATCCAGGAAAGATTGGAAGATTATAACAAGCCCTTCTGCTGTCTCCATCCCCACTTCCTTTAGCAACCTGGGGTGCAAGTCATCTGGACCAAGTGAATTATCTATCCTAAGCATAGCCAGACTTTCCAATACCACCTCCCGCTCAATTTTATTGTATCCATTGCCTCTGCTCTCTCCACTTCTCCCAGTATTTTCAGATTATTGCATACGAACATACGAGTTAGGAGCAACAGTAGGCCACTCCGCCCCTCGAGCCTATTGTGCGTTCAATAAAATCATGTCTGATCTGATTGTAACCTCAAATCCACATTCCCGCCTACTCCCGATAACCTTTCACCCCTTTGCTTATCAAGAATCTATCTACCTCTGCCTTAATAATATTCAAAGACTGCTTCCACTGCCTTTTGAGGAAGAGTTCCAAGAAAAATTTCTCGTCATCTCTGTCTTAAATGGGTGACCTCTTATTTTTAAACAGTGACCCCTAATTCTAGATTCTCCCACAAGGGGAAACATCCTTTCCACATCCACCTTGTCAAGACCCCTCAGAATCTTATGTTTCAATCAAGTCGCTTCTTACTCTTCTAAACTCCAGTGGGTACAAGCGTAGCCTGTCCAACCTTTCCTCATAAGACAACTCGCCCATTCCAGGTATTAGTCTAGTAAACCTTCTCTGAACTGCTTCCAATGCATTTATATCCTTCCTTAAATAAGGAGATTAATACTGTACACAGTACTCCAGATGTGGTCTCACCAATGCCCTGTAGAACTGAGACATAACCGCCCTACTTTTGTATTCAATTCCCCTCGTAATAAACGATAACATTCTATTAGCTTTCCTAATTACTTGCTGTACCTGCATACTAACCTTTTGCAATTCATGCACTCGGACACCCAGATCCCTCTGCATCTCAGAGCTCTGTAATCTCTCACCATTTAGATAATGTGCTTCATTTTTATTCTTCCTGCCAAAATGGACAATTTCACATTTTCCCACATTATTCTCCATTTGCCAGATCTTTGCCCACTCACTTAACCTATCGAAATACCTTTGTAGCCTCCTTATGTCCTCTTCACAACTTGCCTTCCTACCTATCTTTATGTCATCTGCAAATTTAGCAACCATACCTTCGGTCCCTTCATCCAAGTCATTGATATAAATTGTAAAATGTTGAGGCCCCAGCACTGATCCCTGTGGCACACCACTCATTACATCTTGCCAACTGGAAAATGACCCATTTATGCCTACTCTCTGTTTCCTGTTAGCTAGCCAATGTTCTATCCATGCTGATATGTTACCCCCTGCACCATGAGCTTTTATTTTCTGCAATAACCTTTGAGGCACCTCATCAAATACTTTCTGGAAATTTAAGTACAGTACATCCACCGGTTTCCCCTTTATCCACAGCATATGTTACTCTAATACTCAAAGAACTCCAATAAATTGGTTAAACATGATTTCCCTTTCACAAAGCCATGTTGACTCTGTCTGATTACCTTGATTTTTATCTAAATGCCCTGCGGTAACGCCTTTATCTTCTAATATTTTTCCTGTGACAGATGTTAAGCTAAGTGGCCTGCAGTTTCCTGCTTTCTGTCTCCCTTTTTGAATAAAGGAGTTACATTGACTACTTTGCAATTTAATGAAACCTTCCCTGAATCTAGCGAATTTTGGAAAATCAAAATCAATGCATCAACTATCTCACTAGCCACATCTTTTAACACCCTAGCAGGAAGTCCATCAGGACCCAGAGACTTGTCAGCCCGCAGCTGACAATTGACCAGAAACTGAACTGGAGTAGCCAATTAAATACCGTGGCTACAAGAGCAGGTCAGAAGCTAGGAATCGTGAGGCGAGTAACTCACCACCTGACTCCCCAAAGCCTGTCCACCATCTACAAGGCACAAGTCAGGAGTGTGATGGAATACTCTCCACTTGCCTGGATGGGTGCAGCTCCAACAACACTCTAGAAGCTCGACACCGTCCAGGACAAAGCACCCCGCTTGGTTGGCACCCCATCTACAAACATTCACCCCCTTCTCCACCGATGCACAGTGGCAGCAGTGTGTACCATCTACAAGATGCACTGCAGCAACGCACCAAGGCTCCTTCGACAGCATCTTCCAAACACGTGACCTCTACCAACTAGAAAGACAAGGGCAGCAAATACATGGGAACACCACCACCTGCAAGTTCCCCTCCAAGTCACACACCATCCTGACTTGGAACTATATCGCCGTTCCTTCACTGTCACTGGGTCAAAATCCAGGAACTCCCTTCCTAACAGCACTGTGGGTATACCTACCCCACATGGACTGCAGCGGTTCAAGAAGGCAGCTCACCACCACCTTCTCAAGGGCAATTAGGGATGGGCAATAAATGCTGGCCTGGCCAGTGATGCCCACATCCTGTGAATGAATTTTAAAAAATGAATGCACAGTGCGTGATTAAATAAGGTTGGTGAACTGCAGGTGCAGATAGCCACATGGAAATAAGATGTGATGATACCGGAGACCTAGCGCTCAAAAAGGGCAGGACTGGGTACTAAATATTCGTGGCTACAAGGTGTTCAGGAACGAAAGGAAGGAGGGTAGCAGTGTTCATTAAGGAGAACATTACAGTGCTGGAGAGAGAGGCTGTCCTAGAGGCGTCAAGGACCGAGTCTACTTGGAGCAAGAAAAAACAGAAGTACCTTTACTTTGGGTGTATTATATAGGCCACCAACTAGTGGGAAAGATTTAGAGGGACAAATTTGCAAGGAAATTAGAGGTGCAAGAATTATAGAGTAGTTATAATGGACTTAAATTATCCTAATATAGACTGGGATAGTATATTATAAAGGGGGGTGGGGGGGGGGGGGGGGAAGAGTTTCTAGAGTGTTCAGGAGAATTTTCTACATTATGTTTCTAGTCCAATGTGGAAGGAGACATTGTTGGATCTGGTTCTGGGGAATGAGGTGGGTCAAGTGAATCAGGTGTCAGTTGGGGAACATTAGGGGACAGTGATCGTAGTATAAGAACACAAGAAATAGGAGTAAGCTGTTGGCACCTCGGGCCTGCTCTGCCATTCAATAAGATCATGGTTGATCTGATTGTGGCCTCAGCTCCACTTTCCACCCTGCCCCCCATATCCCTTTGCTCCCTTGTAGATCAGGAACACAAGAAATAGGAGCAGGAGTAGACCATATGGCTCATCGAGCCTGCTCTGCCATTCAAAACAATCATGGCTGATTTTAGGCTTCAGCTCCACTTTCCTGCTCCCTCCCCATATCCTTTGATTCCCTGCGACACCAAAAATCTATCGATCCCAGCCTTAAATGTATTCAATGATGGAGCATCCACAACCCTCTGGGGTAGAGAATTCCAAAGATTCACAACCCTTTGAGTGAAGTAATTTCTCCATCTCAGAACAGAACGATCGGCCCCTTAGCCTGAGACTGTGCCCCCGACCAGCAGAAACAATCTGTGTCTATCCAGAACAGCACCTTTTCCTTCACTGCGCTGAATTCCCAAGATAAGTACTGTGCAGAAGCAGTACTCTGTTGAGCTAGCCTTCATGCTACTTGCATATCGTAAGATTTAGGTTGGCTATGGAAAAGGAAAAAAGAAATCCAGGGTAAAAATAAATAATTGCCCAAGTCATGGTGAAGGGGGAGGTAGTTGTGACACTGGGTGGGCTGAAAATTGGTAGGAGGTATTAGATAGGCTGTCTGTATTTAAAGTTGACAAGTCATCAGGACTGGATGAGATGCATCCAAGGATACTGAGAGAAGTAAGGGTGGAAATTGTGGAGGCACTGGCCATAATCTTCCAATCCTCCTTAGATACAAGGGTGATGCCAGAGGACTGGAGAATTGCAATTTTTTTTCTTTCTTGGGATGTGGGCATTGTTGGCTGGACCAGTAGTTGTTGCCCATCCTAATTACCCTTGAGAAGGTGGTGGTGAGCTGTTACCCTTGTTCAAAAAAAAAAAGAGTGTAATGACAAGCCCAGCAACTACAGGCCAGTCACTTTAACCTCTGGCGGGGAAAGCGTTTAGAAATAATAATTCAGGACACAATTAAGTCACTTGGACAAGTGTTGATTAATTAAGGAAGTTGTGTTTAACTTGCTTGAGTTTTTTGAGAGGATTTATGATTGTAATGCAGTTGATGCGGTGTACATGGACCTCCAGAAGGCATTTGATAAAGTGCCACATAGACTTGTTAACAAAGTTAGAACCTATGGAATAAACGGAACAGTAGCGTCATAAATATAAAATTGGCTGAATGATGAAACAGTAGTTGTGAATGGTTGTTTTTCAAACTGGAGGAGGGTATATAGTGGGGTTCCTCAGGGGCCAGTGTTGGGACCCCTGCTTTTCTTGAGATAAATGACCTAGACTTGGGTGTACAGGGCACAATTTCAAAATTTGCGGATGACACAAAACTTGGAAGTATTGTGAACTGTGAGGAGGATAGTGATAAACTTCAAGAGGACATAGACAGGCTGGTGGAATGGGCAGACAAAGTGGCAGACGAAATGCAGAGACGTTTGAGGTGATTCATTTTAGTAGGAAGAGCAAGGGGAGGCAATATAAGTGAAAGGGTACAATTCTAAAAGGGCGCAGGAGCTGAGGGACCTGGGAGTATATGTGCACAAATCATTGAAGGTGGCTACAGTGAAAAGGCTAGGGAGTGGGACTGAGTGAGTTGATCTTACATAGAGTTTCTCCTAGCTAAACTTCTCCATTTCTGGCAACATTTTCGTAAATCTCCTTTGTTGCCTCTTTAGTGTGCTCACTTCCTTTCTGTAATGAGGTGATTAGAACTGTAAGCATTACTCTAACTGCAGTCTAACTAGTGTTAGACCACCCTATCTACCTATCTTACTTTAGGGATCTATAGACATGCACTCCAAGGCGCCTCTGTTCCTCGCTGCTTGTCAGTATCCCACAATTCATTGTATATTCCCTTGCCTTGTTTGCCTTCCCCGAGTGCATTCCCTCACACTGCTCTGGATTGAATTCCTGTCATTTTTCTGTGCACCTGATCTACCTCATTTTCTATATTTGAGGCAATATAAGCTGAGTCTCTGCAACCTGCCCTCAATTTAACCCTTTTAGCCCTGGTATCATTCTGGTGAATCTGTGCTGCCCCCCCCCCCCCCCCCCCCCCCCCTCGAAGGGCATTATCTCCTTCCTGAGGTGCGGTGCTCAGAGCGGAACACAGTTACTGCAGATGGGATCTGACCAGAGCTGCTTGTAAACTGGATTCGGATTTATGTTAAAAGCTCCCTGGCTGCAGTGTCACTGGGTATAGCACTGCTGGATAGACAGAAGGCATATGGCGCGACCTCTAATACAAAATCAAAATACTGTGGATGCTGGAAATAAGAGCGGGAAACAGAAAATGCTGGAAATGACATAAATAGGAGCAGGAGTAGGCCATTCAGCCCCTTGAGCCTTTCCTCGTATCTTCATCCCATGAATCAGCCCAGTGAACCTTCTCTGGACTGCTTCCAATACAAGTATATCCTTCCTTAAATAAGGAGACAAAAACCATACACAGTACTCTAGGTGCTGTCTCACCACTGCTCTGCACAGTTGTAACAAGACTTTCCTACTTTTATACTCCATCCCCCTTGCAATAAAAGCCTACATTCCATTTGCCTCCCTAATTACTTGCTGTACCTGCAGACTAACCTTTAGTGATTTATGTACAAGGATACCCAGTCAGAGGAACATAGGAAATAGGAGCAGGGGTAGGCCATTCCGCCCTTCGAGCCTGCTGCCTCATTCAACTAGATCATGGTTGACCATCTACCTCAATGCATTTCTCCACGCTATCCCCTATATCCCTTGATCTCTTTAATATCTAGAAATCTATTGAACTTGTTGAATATACTCAATGACTGAACCTTCACAGCCCTCTGGGGTAGAAAATTCCCAAAATTCACCACCCTCTCTGAGTGAAAAAATTCCTCCTCATTGCAGTCCTAAATGGCCTATCCCCTGATTCTGAGACTCTGTCCCCTGGTTCTAGACCCACCCCGCCCGAGCCAGGGGAAACCTCCTTCCTGCATCTACCCAGTCGAGCCCTTAAAGAATTTTGTATGCTTCAATGAGCTCACCTCATTCTTCTAAACTCTACAGAATATTGGCCCAGTCTCCTCAATCTCTCGTCATAGGACAATCCTGCCAACCCAGGGATCAGTCTGGTGAATCTCTGTTGCACTCCCTCTATGGCAAGAATATCCTTCCTTAGGTAAGGAGACCAAAACTGTACACAATACTCCAGGTGTGGTCTCACCAAGGCGCTATTCAATTGCAGCAAGACTTCTCTACTACTGTATTAAATCCTCTTGCAATAAAGGCCAACATTTGCCTTCCTACTTGTTTGCTGCACCCGCATGTTAGTTTTCAGTGACTTATGAACAAGGACATCCAGGTCCCTTTGGACATTAGCACTTCTCAATCACTCCCCATTTAAGAAATACTCTGCATTTTTGTTTTTCCTACCAAAGTGGATAACTTCACATTTTTCCAAATTATATTCCATCTGCCATGCTCTTGCCCACTCACTGAGCCTGTCTAAATCCCCTTGAAACCTCTACATCCTCCTCACAACACACATTCCCACCTAGTTTTGTGTCATCAGCAAATTAAAATATTACATTTGGTCCCCACATTCAAATCATTGATATAGATTGTGATTGTGGGGCCCAAGCACTGATCCCTACAGTACCCGATTAGTCGCAGCCTGCCAACCTGCAAATGACCCGTTTATTCCTACTCTCTGTTTCTGTCCATTAACCAGATCTCAGTCCTTGCCAGTATGTTACCCCCAATCCCATGTGATCTAATTTTGCTTACTAACTTCCTTTGTGGAGACTGATTGAAAGCCTTCTGAAAATCCAAATACACCACATCCACTGGTTCCCCATTATCCATTCTACTAGTTACATCCTCATAAAAAAAAAACCAACACCTTGTCGAACATGATTTCCCTTTCATAAATCCGTGTTGACTCTGCCCTATGTTACCATTATTTCCTAAGTGTCCATCCTTTATGATAGATTAGCATTTTCCTTACTAGTGATGTCAGGTTAACAGGTCTGTAGTTCCTGTTTTCTTTCTTCCCTCCTTTCTTAAATAGTGGGGTTACATTTGCTGCCTTCCAATCTGCAGGAACTGTTCCAGAATCTTTAGAATTTTGGAAGATTACCACCAATGCATCCACTATCTCTACAGCCACCTCTTTCAACACTCTGGGGTATAGATCATCAGTTCCAGGGGATTTATCAACTCGCAGTCCCATTAATTTCTCCAGTATTACTTTTTTTTTACTAATACTAACTTTCAGTTCCTTATTCTCGGTAGTCCTTTGGTTCTTTAGTATTCCAGGGAAGTTTTTGTATCTTCCTCTGTGAAGACAGACACAAAGCATTTGTTTAGTTTCTCTGCCACTGTACTGCAGCATTCTGTGGGATCTCCATTTAAATAATCTGCTTATCTATTCTTCCAGCCGAAATGGACAACCTCACATTTTCCCATCTACTCCATTTCCCAGATTTTTACCCACTCACTTAAGCTATCTATACCTCTTTGCACTCTGCAGGTCTGGCAGTATCCGTGGAGAACGAAACAGATCTGATGAATGGTCATTGACCTGAAATATTAACTCTGTTTCTCTCTCCACTGATGCTGCCAGACCTGCTGAGTATTTCCAGCATTTTCTCTTTCTATTTATATGGAGTGAGCTAGTGATCAGTGGTCAGTCCTGGACCCTCCTGGCAGACCATCCAGGCCCTGCCCAGTATCTCTCCCCCTCTCTGCTGACTGACCCACTGAGTCTTTCCAGTAGATACCCAGTTTTGACTTAGAAAAAAAAATTACAAATGCTGGAAATCTGTTCTAACTGAACTGAAATGCATCCTGCGCACCCCAGCCCCTGTCATCTCTGTGTATCTAGTAGTAAATCAGTGGCTGACCCGACCTGCATGTACAATTGGACCAGTGTTCCAGGAAGGGCAGCCTGGACATCGTTCCCTCCCTAAAACGGGGGGACCCCCCCTGGCCCTGTACCCTTCTGGGGATGTGGGGGGGCACCCAGGCGCTGTACCCCAGCGGGGGGGGGGGGGGAGGGGGGATGCTGTCTTTATTCTTTCCTGGGATATGAGCATCACTGGTAAGGCCAACATTTGCTGCCCATCCCTAATTGCCCTTCAGAAGGTGGTGGTGAGCCGCCACCTTGAACTGCTGCAGTCCATCTGGTGTCGGTACACCCACAATGTTAGGAAGGCAGGTATCTTGGAAGGGAACGTGCAGGTGGTGTTCCCATGCGTCAGCTAGGTCGCCTGAGTGATGAGGTCACAGGTTTGGAAGGTGTTGTTGAAGGAGACTTGGTGAGTTGCTGCAGTGCATCTTTTAGATGGTACACACTGCTGCCACTGTATCAGTGGGGGAGGGAATGAATGTTGAAGTTGGTGGATGGGATGCCAATCAAGTGGGCTGCTTTGTCCACTGGATGGTGTCGAGCTTCTTGAGTGTTGTTGGAGCTGCACCCATCCAGGCAAGTGGAGAGTATTCCATCACACTCCTGACTTGTACCTTGTAGATGGTGGACAGGCTTTGGGGAGTCAGGAGGTGAGTTACTTGCTGCAGGATTCCTAGCCTCTGACCTGCTCTTGTAGCCATGGTATTTATGTGGATGGTCCAGTTCAGTTTCTGGTCAATGATAACCCCTAGGATGTTGATAGTGGGGCATTCAGTGATGGTAATGTCATTGAATACCATTCAGATCACCCATGATCTTATTGAATGGTGGAGCAGGCTTGAGTGGTTGAGTGTCCTCCTCCTAATTCATATGAATATCATGGGAAGATGGTTAGATTCTGCCTTGTTGGAGATGGTCATTGCCTGGCACTTGTATGGCACAAATGTAACTTGCCACTTACCAGCCCAAGCCTGAATGTTGAGGACTTTCTGCATATGAACACGAACTGCACCCCAGCACAGGCGGCTGTCTCAAGTGCCCTTCTGGTACAGGGTGCTGTCCCTCATCTCCCCACCCTCACAGGCCAAGGGTGTCATCCTCTCCCCTCTTTCCCCTCCCCCCCCGCCCCAGGGCTGACCCTTGGGGGTAGTTAACATTTTGGTGTGTGCAATGTTTGAGCAACTTTTAACTGATCCAAATGATGGGGCAATTTTGATCAGAAATATTCCTGTTCTCCTAGGAGGAACTGAAGAGCAAGCAGAAGGGTGTGCGATACCAAATCATCCAACTGCAGCATAGTCTGGAGCTTGTGCAGTATCAGAAACAGCATCTTCAGGTATGTGGAGAGGGGCCAGGGATCCGCCGGCCATTCGGGTCAGTGTGAGGGGCCAGGTTGGATGTTTATGACGAATTCAGGTGTGAGTGAGTTGTGTTGCTTCTGCCTGTTAGAAGTTAAACCATTTGTGAAATGCTGAACTGTTGATGTTTTTTTTTGCCTCAGGATTCTTCAGTGAAGCAGAAATCATCGCTTTCAGGTGAGTTCAATGAAATGAAAACTCTGATTGAGGAAGAGGAGAAAATTGCGGTCAAAATGATTGAAGAGGAAGAGAGCAAAGCGAGCAGTCAGATCCTCGGTGTGTTGGATAAGATCACCGTCCAGCTCAATCAGCTAAAGGAATACCAGGAGCACCTGGATTCTGCGCTGTCCGACACTGGGGGCATGGTGTTCTGGAAGGTATGGTTTTGTTCTATAACCAGTGAGTCTGTGATAACTGTTCCCAGGGGCACCGTTTCGTTTGAAGGACTTGAAAAGAATTTTGTAAGCAATCTCTGCAATGGCAAAGGAAGTGATTGAGTGGCTACCTAGATATAGCAGCAAAAGGTTTAACTAATTTAAGGTATTTTTCAAATTGGATGAAATAATTCCAGGTCAGTTTCATTGTGAAAATATTGCCAATTGTCTGCCAGTGAATCTTGCACTGGTGAATTTTGCTTTAAGGGTTACTGCTGGTGTTTTATTTTCAGAACATCGCTGAACTTCCTGTAATCTCATTGGATGTGCACACCCCCCCCGAACCAATGGAACTGGATGTCAGTAAGGTGGAGTTTGTTGAGAAAGCGGTTTCTGTATTGAAGCAGGTTCTGATGCGGCAGCTGAAGTGTCCACTGCAGGAGAGAGTGAAGCGGATGGTGCAGGCGGGTAAGTGAGAGACACTCCTGAGTCACTGTCTTTTCACAATTATTGTCAGCTACTCCTTAATTAGAACAGAAAATACAACTCAGTTAGCTTCACTTTCCATCCTTTTCCCTTGGTCCTGCAAATGTTTTCTCTTCAAATAATTATCCAGTTCTCTTTTGAAAGCTGTGATTGAATCTGCCTCCACCACACACTCAGGCAGTGCATTCCACATCCTAACCACTCACTGCATTTTAAAAAGTTTTTCCTCATGCATCCATTGCTGCTTTTGCCAATCACCTTAACTCAGTGACCTCTGATCTCGACCCTTCTATCAGTGGGAAGTTTCTCTCTCTCTACTCTGTCCAGATCCCTCATGATTTTGAACATCATCAAATCTCCTTTTAATCTTCTCCAAGGCGAACATCCCCAGCTTCTCCAATCTATCCATGTAACTGAAGTTCCTCGTCTCTGGGACCATTCTTGTGAATTTCTTCGGCACCTTCTCTAATGCCTTCACATCCTTCCTAAAGTGTGGTGCCCAGAATTGGACACAATGGGCTGCATTTTATTATGGCAACGGGGGCCCTGCTGGTGGGCCAGAAGTAGGGGGGAAGACCCTGCCTTGGACCTCTGTCAGATCCCTGAAGCCATTGATGGAGGGCAGCCAAATGACTGCCCGCAGTCAGTGATACTCCCCACTTTAAGGGGCGAGCTCCCACCTCCAGAGCTGCCAGCCAATCGGAAGGCCAGCAGGTCTGCAGTACTGGCAGCGGCACTGGGAGCAGTGGCAACTGCCGGTACTGCAGGAGGCCCTGCAGCATCGAAGGAGACGACGGCCCCAGGAGAGGTGAGTGGGGCCGGGGTTGCCAGTGACATTCAGGCAGGCCCTGGTGATGGGGAGACGGTGTCTTTCTGGTGGGGGTGTGGTTGGGATCGCCGCTGGTGGGTCCTCTGGGGAACATGGATTGCCCCAGAAGGAGAGACCCCTTCCACGCCCCCATCCTGCTAGGTCACCAGGCTTTACCTGGCGGACCCTCCACTTTCCACAAAAATGAGGTGGAAGCGCTTAAGTGGTCATTAATTGGCTGGGGCGGGAAGGCCGTCTTTGGCCTTCTTTGTCCCAGACAAAATGGCAGGAGTGCCTGGGCGACATTGGGAATGGTGCCCCCTGCCATTTTGTTGACTCGCTGCCTCTGTGCCTGTCTCCAATGGTGAACAAAATTCTTATACTCCAGTTGAGGCCGAACCAGTGTTTTTATAAAGGTTCATCATAACTTCCTTGCTTTTGTACTCTGTCTGTATTTGTAAAGCTCAGGATCCCTTATGTCTTATTAAACACTTTTTCAACCTGCCCTGCCACCATCAAAGATTTGTGCACATATACTCCAAGGTGTGTCTGTTCATGGTTTTCTGAAAGGCAAATAATGTTTAATTTATTAGAGTTCTTTGAGGAAGTATCAAGCAAGGTGACAAAGGGAAACCTATAGATGTGGTGAACTTGGATTTCCAAAAGGCATTTGATAAGGTGCCACGTCAAAGGTAACTACACAAGATAAGAGCTCGTGGTGTAGGGGGTGACGTATTTGCATGGATAAAGGAGTGGTTAGCGAACAGGAAACAGAGTAGGGATAAATATGTCTCTTTCAGGTTGGCAGGCTGTACCCGATGGAGTGCCACAGGGATCAGTGCTGGGGCTTCAGCGATTTACAATCTATGTCAATGACTTGGATGAAGGGGACCGAATGTATGGTAGCTAAATTTGCAGATGACTCAAAGATAGGAAGGAAAGTAAGTTGCCAGGAGGAGGTGGAGTTTACAAAGGATAATAGGTTAAGTGAGTGGGCAGAAGTTTGGCAGATGGTGTATAATGTGGGAAAATGTGAACTTGTCCACTTTGGCAGTAAGAGTAGAAAAGCTGTATATTATTTAAATGGAGAGAGATTGCGGAACTCAGTGGTGGAGGGATCTGGGTGTCCTGGTACATGAAACACAAAGTTAGTATGCAGGTACAGCAAGTGATTAAGAAGGCAAATGGAGTGTTGGCATTTATTGCAAGGGGAGTTGAGTAAAGAAGTAGAGTTCTACTGCAGCTGTGCAGGACTTAGACCATATCTGGAGTACTGTGTACAGTTTTGTTCTCATTTGAAAAGGAATATAATTGCATTAGAAGCAATTCAGAGAAGGTTCATTCAACTCATTGTGGGGATGAAGGGCTTATGAGGAAAAGTTGAGCAGGTTGGGCCTATATCCATGCGAGTTTAGAAGAATGAGGGGTGATCTTATTAGATTCATAGAATTATACCGCACAGAAACCAGCCCATCGTGTCTGTGCCAGCCATCAAGCAGCTAACTATTCTATTCCCATTTTCCAGCACTTGGCCCGTAGCCTTGTATGCTATGGCGTTTCAAGTGTTCATCTAAATACTAGTTAAATGTTGAGTGTTCCTGCCTCTACCACCCCTTCAGGCATTGAAACATATGAGATCCTGAGGGGACTTGACTGGGTGGATACTGGGAGGATGTTTCCCCATGTGGGGAAGGCTAGAACTAGGGGACACAGTGTAAGAATACGATGTCTCACTTTTAAAATGGTGATGAGAAATATTTTCTCAGAGGGTTATTAGTCTGTGTAATTCTCTTCTCCAGAAAAGAGTTGAGCCTGGTTTATTGAATTTATTCAAGGCTGAGTTAGATAGATTTTTGATAGACAAAGGAGTCAGAGGGTTATGGGGACAGGCAGGAAAGTGGAGTTGAGACCACAACCAGATCAACCATGATCTTATCGAATGGCAGAGCAGGCTTGAAGGCCTACCCTGCTAAGTTCCTGTGCACCCAGTTTGGAAGTGTACCCTTTATTTTATATTGCCTCTCCTTGTTTTTCCTACCAAAATGAATCACTTCACACTTTTCTGCATTAAATTTCATCAGCTGTGTGTCTGCCCATTGCATCATTGGCAAGAGGATGGGCACCAGCATCTCGAAGTAAAGAACAATAAGGTGCATAAAGTGAATGGATAGTACTAGAGAAGGATGTCATTATATTTTGTATAGGAGCAGACTAAGGACTGAGGAATACCAAGACAGGTTTACAATGCATGTATGTAAATGCATAAAGTGTGGTGAATAAGGTTGGTGAGCTGAAACACAAATAGCCATGTGGGAATATGATGGAGTGGCAATAACAGAAACGTGACTTTAAAATGTTGAGGACTGATTGTTTAATATTCAAGGGTTCAGAAAAGATAGGGAAGGAAAAAAGGGAACAAAAACAAAAAGTGCTGGAAATACTCAGCAGGTCTGGCAGCATCTGTGGAGAGAGAAACAGTTAACGTTTCAGGTCAGTGACCTTTCATCATGATGCCAGACCTGCTGAGTATTTCCAGCACTTGTTTTTGTTTGATTTCCAACATCTGCAGTATTTTGCTTTTATTTTAAGGGAAATGCGGTGGCAGTACTGATTGGGGAAGACATTGTAGTATTGGAAAAATAGGATGTCCTTGAGGGGACAAGGAAGGAATCCATTTGGTTAGAGTTGAGAAGCAAGAAAGCTATGATCATGCTACTGGGGTATTCGATAGACTTCCAAATAGTGTGTTAGAGAGTGAAAGTAGCAAATCTGCAGGGAAATCAGATGTGCAAGAGCTATTGAGTGGTGATTTTGGGGACTTTAATTACTTAAATATCAATTGGGATAATGTTAGAGTAAAGGGTAAGGAGGGGGAGGAATTTCTGAAATGTGTTCGAGAGAACTTCCTTGATCAGCATGTCTTTGGTCCAACTAGGAAGGAGGCATTGCTGGATCTGGTGCTGGGGAATGATGTGGGCCAAGTGGACCAAGTGTCTGCAGGGAGCATCACATCATAAGGTTTAGATTAGTCATGAAGAGCCAGGAAGAATCTAAGGAGGAACGTCTAAATTGGAAGAGGGCTTACATCAATGGATGAGAGGGGATCTAGCCAGGGTAAAATGGAACCAAAGATTGACACAAAAAATTAACAGAACAATGGGTGATCTTTAAGAAGATAATATTTCCGGTACAGACTAGGTACATTACAACAAGAGCAAAAGTTAGGGGAACCAAAGCTAAGGTTCCTCGGATGACTAGGAAGGTAGAGAATGTGGCGAAACAAAAAGAGATGGATGTCTGATGTACGTTACAGCATGGCTACCCAACCCGAACCGAACTGAACCTGACCAGACCCGACGACGTGTTGGGGTAGAGTCTCTCTTCCGGGTCCGGCATTCGGGCTCGGGTCGGACACAATGCTGCCTTTTGGTCAGGGAGGGAAAAGCTTCAAAATTTGAACGGCCAGGACGTCAAGGCGGGAAACGTGCATCCGGACTCTGCACGAGTCTGCAGTGAGCGATTCCATCCAAGGTAGAGCACAACCTCTTTGATATAATCAACTTCATTCCAGTGGTCGGGTTCGGGTTGGATGTGGTTCTGTCGGGGTCTGATTTCAATTGCAGACCTTTGTACGTCAGGTGAATTCAAGTCAGAATGAAGCTACATACAGTAGCTTCAGAGGGGAAGTGAAGAGGGAAATAAACTGGCAAAGAGAATGAAAATAGAATGGCAGTTAACATGAAAGGGAACCCAGAAATCATCTGGCAGGTAAATAGTAAGCAGGTAGTAGGCAGTGTGGGTCCTATTAGGGACAAAGAAGGTGATATATGCTTAGAGGCACAAGGCAAGGCTAGAATGAGTACTCTGTATTGTTTACTAAGGAAGAGAGTGCTGACACAGTATCAGTAGAAGCGGAGATGGTGGAGGTAATGGATGGGTGAAAATTGATGGTCAGCCTTTCCAGTACATCCTGCCTTTGTGTAGAGTGGGTAAGTCGCCTAGTCTGGATGGCTTGCTTGCATTCCAAGTTGCTAAAGGAAGTGGGGGAGGTGCCAGAGGATTGGCGAGTGGCAAATGTGACTCCCTTATTCAAGTAAGGTTGTAAGGACAGACATAGCAACTACAGAGCAATTGGTTTAACATCAGTGGTGAGTGAGGTTTTAGAAACAATAATCGGGGAAAAAAATCAACAGGCGCTAGGAGAGGTTTGAGTTAATTAAGGAGAGCCGGCACGGGTTTGTAAAAGCAAATTGTGCTTGACTAATCTAATTGAATATTTTGACCGTAACAGAGGAGCTTGCTGAAGGGAATGTGGTGGATATATGAATTTTAAAGCATTTGATAAAGTACCACGTTAAAGGCTGGTTAATAAAATTGAGGCTAATGGAATCGGAGGGTCAGTGTCAGCCTAGATTTGAAAAAAAGGCTTATGGAAAGAATGATAGACAGTGGCGTTCCCCAAGGTTCAGTGCAAGAACCACTGCTTTTTTTTGATGTGTAAATGACTTGATATTGGAAAGGAGCAAAATTTCAATATTTGCCAATGCTGCCAAAGTCGGAGGTGAAGATGATATAAGTCGACTGCTGTCTCCGGTAATGTGAGCCTCAGGTGACACGAGCCTCTTTCTCTCTGCTTGAAGTCCATCACTATCCTCTTCACAGTTCACAATACTTCCAAGTTTTGTGTCATAGCAAATTTGAAATTGTGCCCTGCACACCCAAGTCTGGGTCATTAGTATAGATCAAGAAAAGCAGTGGTCCTCGTACTGACCCTGGAGCCAGTGTGATGCACAACTGTTCACTATTCTTTCCTGTCACTCTGCCAACTTTGTATCCATGCTAACATTTTCCCTTTTATTCCATGGGCTTCAACTATGCTGGCATGTCTATGATGTGGCACTTTATTAAATGCCTTTTGGGAATCCATGCACACCACCTCAACCGCGTTACCCTCATAAACCCTCTGTTACTTCAAAAACTGTCATGTTCATTAAACACCGTTTGCCTTTAACATCCATGTTTGCTTTCCCTAATTAATCCCTAGTTATCCATTGTGCTGTTAAAGAGGGAGTTCCGGGATTTTGGCCCAGTGGCCGTGAAGGGACGGTGTGTGACTTGAGGTGGTGGTGTTCCCATGCATCTTCTGCCCTTGTTCTTCTAGGTGGTAGAGGTCATGGGTCTGGAGGGTGCTATTAAAGGAGCCTTGGCGAGTTGCTGCAGTGCATCTTTTAGATGGTACACACTGCTGCCACTGTGCTGGTGATAGATGGGGTGTGGATTAAGCAGGGTGCTTGAACTGTCTCCTCTTTAAAGGCAGTCCATTGTTCCTTTGGTTTTGCCTGCCAATCTTTGATTCCAGTTTATCTCAGACAGATCTTTTCTTACCTCCCACTGGAATTGGCCTTCCTCCAATTTAATATTTTTACTTTAGGTTGCTCCTTGTCCTTTTCCATATCAAAACCTAAATCTTATACTGTGATCACTTCCTTAAATGGTCCCCTGCTGACACTCGATCCAATTGACCCACCTCGTTACCCAGAACCAGATCCAGCAATGCCTCCTTCCTTGTTGAATTGGAAACATACTGATCAGTAAAATTCTCCTGAACACACTCTGGAAACTTCTGTGCCCTTTACACTACTACTACCCAAGTCTATATTATGCTAATTAAAGTCACCCATTTTAACTTTTTAATTCATTCATGGGATGTGGGTGTCACTGGCCAGACCAGCATTTATTGCCCATCCCTAATTGCCCTTGAGAAGGTGGTGGTGAACTGCCTTCTTAAACAGCTGCAGTCCATGTGGGGTAGGTACACACACAGTGCTGTTAGGAAGGGAGTTCCAGGATTTTGACCCAGCGACAGTGAAGGAACGGCGATATAGTTCCAAGTCAGGATGGTGTGTGATTTGGAGGGGAACTTGCAGGTGGTCCCATGCATTTGCTGCCCTTGTCCTTCTAGTTGGTACAGGTCGCGGATTTGGAAGGTGCTGTCTAAGGATCCTTGGTGCGTTGCTGCAGTGCATCTTGTAGATGGTACACACTGCTGCCACTGTGCGTCAGTGGTGGAGGGAGTGAATGTTTGTAGATCGGATGCCAATCAAGCGGGGTGCTTTGTCCTGGATGGTGTCGAGCTTCTTGAGTGTTGTTGGAGCTGCACCCATCCAGGCAAGTGGAGAGTATTCCATCACACTCCTGACTTGTGCCTTGTAGATGGTGGACAGGCTTTGGGGAGTCAGGAGGATTCCTAGCCTCTGACCTGCTCTTGTAGCCATGGTATTTATATGGCTACTCCAGTTCAGTTTCTGGTCAATGGTAGCCCCCAGGATGTTGATAGTGGGGGATTCAGCGATGGTAATGCCATTGAATGTCAAGGGGAGATGGTTAGATTCTCTCTTGTTGGTGATGGTCATTGCCCGGCACTTGTGTGGCGCGAATGTTACTTGCCACTTATCAGCCCAAGTCTGGATATTGTCCAGGTCTTGCTGCATTTCTACACGGACTGCTTCAGTATCTGAGGAGTCACGAATGGTGCTGAACATTGTGCGAACCTCCCCACTTCTGACCTTATGATTGAAGGAAGGTCATTGATGAAGCAGCTGAAGATGGTTTGGCTGAGGACACTACGCTGAGGAACTCCTGCAGTGATGTCCTGGAGCTCAGATGATTGACCTCCAACAACCACAACCATCATTTTTTGCATTAGGTATGACTCCAACCAGCGGAGAGTTTTCCCCATGATTCCCATTGACTCCAGTTTTGCTAGGGCTCCTTGATGCCATACTCGGTCAAATGCTGCCTTGATGTCAAGGGCAGTCACTCTCACCTCACCTCGAGTTTTGCTCTTTTGTTCATGTTTGAACCAAGGCTGTAATGAGGTCAGGAACTGAGTGGCCCTGGTTCTGCCAGGGCCAGGGTGACTGCTAGAGAGAGGGGGGGAAATCAGCCAGGGTTTCCTGCTCCTGGTTACTGTCCAGTGACCCTTGGAGAGAGGTTGATGCATGGTATAGGAGTCTTTGGGGTAGGAAGAGGTGAAAAGGGTGGTTGAGAAATGGAATGAGACGGGTGTAGCATTATCCATAATCTGTGCCGGAGTTTAATACTTTCTCTTCTAACTCCACAGAGAAACCGAAGCTGAAACCAAAACAACAGCCAGTATCAGCTTCAGACCAGGAAGACTACCCAAGTAAGTGATCTACCCTGCGCCCCTCACTGTGACGCACTGACGGGCCCCACGCCCCTCGCTGACTGCGCCCAGGCAGGGGTGTCGGCCTCCTGCCCCGCCCAGCCCGAGTTTGGGAACGTGGACCAAACAATTTGAGACTAATTTCTGGAAGAAGTTCTTTTTACTTCAAGTTCAGCAAGTGAATACAATTGAGCATCAGGTGGTACTGACACACAGTAGTGCTTGATTTATACGTAAGCATGCACAGGTCTCTCCCTGTACTTCAGGCTCAAGCAATTGTCAGCAAAAAAACCTCTTAACCTACAAACATCAGCAAAAGGTCATTTTGGCAGTGACTTGATGTAGCTCTTTAACTGGCAACTTAGCAAGTTGCCCTGAAGTGCAACCTCGAGTATCTTTTTACAGCATCGTTTTACCATTTTTCAGGTGTGTCCCCTGGTGTTATATTGACAGGACCTTTATTGTCCTTTCTTAGGTTTAAAGAAGAAAAGTTGAAATTTCTTAAACTCTAATTCAGTTAACGCCTACAGATACACTGTGCCCCACGCTCGCATGCATAAGCGATACACATATGCAAATAGAGACAGAAAAGAGCAGAAGAAAAATAAAGGTTTGAGGCAATATCTGAAGAGTTCTTGTTACGGTTCTTCGAGCTCACTGTAGAGTCCTTGATTGTAGGTAGATCTTGCTTTTTGTTGGGGCCCAGTATTATTATTCTTAAACCTTGTTCGCTGTAGGAAACTTTTTCTCTTGGCGTTCATGTGTCTTCAGTGAATTCAGAGGCTTGTGAGAAAGAAATGGGAGCAGACAGGAGAGAGATCTTCAATGCAGGAGCAAACAGACTTTCTTCCCAAATTCTTTGTACAAATTTAAAAAACTCAGTTGCCCAGTAGGTTAGTCATGTGACTAGTTGATTTGACCATGTCCGTTTGTGTGTTCAGTCATCTTAGCAGTCAACCTGGAATGCGAGCTCCCCCACCTTCAACGTCTGGTGATCAAATGTCCATTGTGGGTTGAAAGTCAGAAAATGGCTGCTTTGTCCTGCCAAAGACCGTCTGCAAATATGCAAACGTCCCTTCCAGCCATAGCCAATCTGTTCGAGTCCTCCCCTCGCTCCACAAACAGTTTAAAATCAGTGTTCATGACATAATTAATGTGCCTCATTCTTGGCAGGTGGGGGCCCAGCATGACACCTCCACATCCAGCTGAATGAAATGCGACTTGAGAAAAGGCGCATTTCATTAAAAGGGTCGAGAACAATGTAAGATACAAGAAAAAAAACATGCATTTCTCTCACTCATTCAGTCATAAATCCTAAAACTTATTGCAGCCTGTATTCTTTTGGTGTAGTTCTGCTTTAATTGCCCCTTTTTGGCATCCCAATAAAGATGTTCTCTTTTTTTGGGAAGTTTCTCTTCCGTTTGCCTGTTTCAGTGGCTGCCTAGGGTCTTTGTTCCTGCTGAGGTAATTTTTTTAAAAAAAGAGACTGTAGTGGGTGGGTCTATCCTGCACACTCTTTTAGTGCTTTGCAGAGTCATGCAAAGGCTTTTGACTTAAGGGGATGGGTGGTTTGCTTTTTTTCTGACTGTGGGGGAGGATTCTTTGCTAATCTCCACTTTGTCCTAGAGGACACTCCTGCCTGTAGGTATTTATGCAGACTACTGCATCCCCTGTGGCACTTCGACTAGGTGCGGCATCACCATCATGGTTCCTCTGCCCGCTAGAGATCTTTCTTTGTCTCAGCAGGTTCCTGTAAATGCTTAATGTTAATATGCAAATATCTTTCCAGCAAAGTTCTGGCAACTTTTCAAAGCAGCTTCACTTCAAAAACAATTTTTGAAATTTAATGTCCATGTGGTGAAATTAATATGCCTCATGCTTGGCAGGTGGGGGCCTGCATGACGCTTGTCACTTAATAGCCCAACCCTGGATATTGTCCAGGTCTTGCTGCATATGAACATGGGCTGTCCCAGTATCTGAGGAGTCGTAAATGGTGCTGAACATTGTGCAATCATCAAGCGAACATCCCCACTTCTGACATGATGGAGGGAAGGTCATTGATGAAGCAGCTGAAGATGGCTGGGCCTAGGACACTACCCTGAGGAACTCCTGCAGTGATGTCCTGGGACTGAGATGATTGACCTTTTTGCTAGGTACGACCCCAACCAGTAATAACAGTCAAACGTGAACAAAAAAACCCCTGAAAGGTCTTCTGAAAGCCAGAGACAGGATGTTTCAAGGAAATTGTGGAATGGGTCATGGGGAACAGGATAGGGTGAGTAAGGGAAGAGGATGCAAAGGCTGATTTAGCAAGACAGAAGGCATGTACAAAGGCTCGAGGAGCTCATGGAAGGAGGATGACAGAACAGGCTTTTACCCCATGGTTTAGACAGAAAACTCAACATATTAACAGTGTCATGCTGGGCCCTGACCTGCCATGAATGAGGTACATTAATTTTGTCATGAACATTGATTTTAAACTGTTACTTGAGTGAGGGGAGTCACATGACTAACCTGGGCAACCTGAGCTTTTTTTTTTTGAATTTGTGCAAACGGTTTGAAAAGAAAGTCAATTTGCTCCTGGACTGAGAAGATCTCTCCTGTCTGCTCCCATTTCTTTCTCACAAGCCTCTGAATCCACTGAAGACCTGTGAAACCCAAGAGAGAACAAGGTTTAAGAAGAATACTGGGCCCCAACAAAAAGCAAGATCTATCTACAATCATGGACTTTACAGTGAGCTCGAAGGACTGTAACAAAAACTACAGATATTGCCTCAAACTTTTCCACTTTATTTTTCTTCTCTTTTCTGTCTGTTTGCATTTGTGTATTGCGTATGCATGCTGGTGTGGGTGCTTTGTGTATCCGTAGGCATTAACCGTATTGGAGTTTGTTTATTAAATTTCAACTTTTCTTCTTTAAATCTAAGAAAGCCTGTTTGTATTGGTGTCTTTACCTTATAATTGGAAAGCGGTGAACAAGGATTCACCAAGGGAGAGCTAGGAAAAAAATGGTGTTTAAAATTAAACCCTGTTACGGTAAGACCAGGTGAAGGCTGAAAGGGAGCCCTAGACCTCTTCCTTACCTGGTCATAACGCAAGTAACATCTGTGCCACACAAGTGCCAGGTAATGACCATCTCAAACAAGGGAATCTAACCATTGTCCCTTGATGTTCAATGGGATTACCATCGCTGAATCCTCCACTCTCAACATCCTGGGGGTTACCATTGACCAGAAACTGAACTGGGCCAGCCACATAAATGCTGGGAATTCTGCGGCAAGTAACTATTGGGGCGAAAGCGGGAACAGGTTACTGAGTTGGATGATCAGCCATGATCACAATGAATGGTGGAGCAGGTTCGAAGGGCCGAATGGCCTACTGCTATTTTCTATGTTTCTAACTCAACTCCTGTCTCCCCAATGCTTGTCCATTATCTACAAGGCCCAAGTCAGGAGTGTGATGGAATACTCTCCACTTGCCTGGATGCGTGCAGCTCCAACAACACTCAAGAAGCTCGACACCATCCAGAACAAAGCAGCTGCTTGATCAGTACCCCATCCACCACCTTCAACATTCACTCCCTTTACCACTGACGCACAGTGGCAGATGTACAAGGTGCACTGCAGCAACACACCAAGGCTCCTTCAACAGCATCTTCCAAACATGTGACCTCTACTACCTAGAAGGACAAGGGCAGCAGATGCGTAGGAATACCACTCACCTGCAAGTTCCCCTCCAAGTCACACACCATCCTGACTTGGAACTATATCATCGTTCCTTCACTGTCACTGGGTCAAAATCCTGGAACTCCCTTAATAGCACTGTTGGTGTACCTACCCCAAATGGACTGCAGTGGTTCGAGAAGGCAGCTCACCACCACCTTCTCAAGGGCAATTAGGGATGGGCAATAAATGGTGGCCTGGCCAGTGACATCCACATCCCATGAATGATTTAAAAAAAAAAAAAAATAGGTTGTTCATAAAGGCTATCGAGCCCAACCATCCTCATTTCCTATACACGTTGTTTATATAACTTTGGTATTCTAACTAGAGTTGTTTCCAGTTCCTCTTGGCTGTATGTTCTGAAGATGTGTTTGTTTATTCTCATGATCCAATGGTTCATTCCTGCCCAGGGTCTTCCTGCTCTGTGAAAAACACCTTGCAGCATTCAGCAGTTTTATTTACTTTGAAAAGTCTTTTGGAATTGCAAAGTGTGCTGGTACATGAAAATTAGTTAATTCTTCAGTCTGTTGTAATTTGACCAAACTTTGCAGCAGTAATCTGTATTAATGTAACATGCTGGTGTACCCTGCACCCCTGAAAGCGACACTGATTTCTATTACACTCCTTTCTTGTACCTTGTAGATGGTAGGAGGGTTTTGTGGGGTGGTGGGGGGGGGGGGGTTCAGGAGGTGAGTCACTCACTGCAGAATTCCCAGCCTCTGACCTGTTTTTGTGGCCACAGTATTTGTGGCTGGTGCAGTTAGGTTTCTGGTCAGTGATAACCCCCAGCCTGTTAGTGTGGGATTCAATAATGGTAATCCTATTGACTATCAAGTGGGGATGGTTAGATTCTCTTGTTGGAGATGGTCATTGCCTGGCACTTGTGTGCTTTGAATGTTACTTGCCACTTCGGAGCCCAAGCCTGAATGTTTTCCAGGTATTGTTGCCTGTGGGCACAGACTGCTTCAGTATTTGAGGAGTGGCGAGCAGTATTAAATACCATGCCATGAGACAACTTCCCCACTGCTGGCCCTATGATAGAAGGTCATTGATGAAGCAGCTGATGTTGTTGGGCCTAGGATACTACCCTGAGAAATTCCTGCAGTAATGTCCTGGGACTGAGTTGAATGACCTCCAAGAACCAGGATAATCATCCTTTGTGCTTGGTATGATCCCAACCAGTGGAGCGTTTCCCCCATTTCCAGCACTTCCTCATCAGTCTTTCTGTGTAGGATATGCAGAGCATCCTCTGATCTGTCTACATCTTGTAATTGTAATGTCTGTAAAACTTCCCACAGGCTCTCCCTCAGATCCAATGGAACCAGCTTCTGCCAGTAACTCAGCATCATCTCAAGCAACCAACCCGTTGGAGGGCAAGCTTTCTAAAAAGAGTAAGTGAGGGGAAGGGTCACCCGGGAACATAAAGTAGGAGCATGTGTGTAGACCCTTCGAGCCTGCTCCGTCATTCAGTATGATCATGACTGATCTTCTGCCTCAATTCCACTATCCTGCCCACTCCCCATATCCCTTGATTCCCTGTCTCTCCCAGCCGTCAATATATTCAATGATGGAGCATCCACAAACCTTTGGAGTAGAGAATTCCAAAGATTCACAACCCTTTGAGTGAAGAAATTTCTTATCTTAGACCTGAATGATCGGCCCCTTATCCTGAGACTCTGGCCCCATGTTCCAGATCCCTCAGCCAGGGGAAACAATCTCTCTACCCTATCCAGCCTCTTTAGAATCTTGCTTGTTTCAATGAGATCACTTCTCATTCTTCTGAATTGCAGTGAGCGTAGACCCAATTTACTCAACTTCTCATCATAGTTCAACCCTCTCATCTCAGGAACTAATCAAGTGAGCCTTCACTGTGCCACCTCAATGCAAGTATATCCTTCCTTAAATATGGAGAAAAAAACTGCACGTAGTATTCCAGGTGTGTTCTTAACAAGGCTCTGTACAAATATAGCAAGACTTAGTCATTTACAGCACAGAAGGATGCCATTCGGCCCATCATGTCCTTGCTGGTTCTTCCTGGAGCTATCCTGTCAGTCTTGCTCTCTTTTTATTCTTGTACTCCAATCCCTTTGCAATAAAGGCCAACATGTTATTTGCCTTCCTAATTGCTTGCTGAATCTGCATGTTAACTGCCTGTGTTCCTTGTATAAGTACACCCAGGTCCCTCTGAATGTCACCATTTAGAAGTTTCACGCTTTTTTTTATTAATACCAATGTACAAGAGCACGGCGGTTATGTTGAACTTGTATAAGATACTAGTTCAGCCTCAGCTGGAGTATTGCGTCCAGTGCTGGGCACTGCACTTTAGGAAAGACGTGAGGACGTTGGAGAGAGTGCAGAAAAGATTCACGAGAATGGTTCCAGGATGAGGAACTTCAGTTATGAAGATAGATTGGAGAAGTTAGGACTGCTTTCCTTGGAGAAGAGAAGGCTGAGATGTGATTTGATAGAGGTATTCAAAATCATGAGGTGTCTAGACAGTAGATAGAGAGAAACTGTTCATACTCGTGAAAGGATCAAGAATGAGAGGGCACAGATTAAGTGATTGGCAAAAGAAGCAAAAGTGATATGATGAAAAATGTCTTCATGCAGCAAGTGGTTATGGTCTGGAATGCGCTGCCTGCGAGTGTGGTGAAGGCAGGTTCAATCAGAAATTAGTTATCTGAAAAGGAAGAATGTGTAGGGTTATGGGGAGAAGGCAGGGGAATGGCACTAGGATGGGCTTCACTTGAACCGTGCTGGGACCAGTGTCCTGACGAATCATATAACTAGGGTTGTAGATAAGGCTTTAAAATAAATAATGGGGGTGAGTATTCAATTGAAGGGAAGTTTTAAAAAGTTGAAAAGTAACGAGAGAGTAGAGGTGCTGGATAGTGAACGAACGTACGTTAATCAGAGAGTGACAGGAAGGGACAGAGAATATAAGCATAAGAGTACAGCTGAAATTAGAACCAGAGTCAGTAAAAATGGTAAAGTCCAAGCTTAAGGCTCTTTATCTGAATGCACATAGCATTTGTAACAAGATAGATGAGCTGACAGCACAGATAGCTATCAAATCATATTCATTTATTTCTATCACAGAGACGTGGTTGCAGGATGACCAGGACCACGTGTACAAAATCATGAGAGGTATAGACAGGGTGGATACGCAAGAAGCTTTTTCCCAGAGTGGGGGATTCAGTTACCCGGAGTCACGAGTTCAAAGTGAGAGGGGAAAAGTTTAGGGGGGATATGCGTGGAAAGTTCTTTACGCAGAGGGTGGTGGGTGCCTGGAATGCGTTGCCAGCAGAGGTGGTAGACGCGGGCACGATAGCGTCTCTTACGATGTATCTAGACAGATACATGAATGGGCAGGAAGCAAAGAGATACAGACACTTAGAAAATAAGCGACATGTTTAGATAGAGGATCTGGGTCGGCGCAGGCTTGGAGGGTCGAAGGGCCTGTTCCTATGCTGTAATTTTCTTCTTTTGTTCTTTGACTGTGCCGACCGTCAACCACCCATTGAGACTAATCCTACACTAATCCCATATTCCCACCAAACATCCCCACCTGTCCCTATATTTCCCTACCACCTACCTATACTAGTGACAATTTATAATGGCCAATTTACCTATCAACCTGCAAGTCTTTTTTTTGGCTTGTGGGAGGAAACCGGAGCACCCGGAGAAAACCCACGCAGACACAGGGAGAACTTGCAAACTCCACACAGGCAGTACCCGGAATTGAACCTGGGTTGCTGGAGCTGTGAGGCTGCAGTGCTAACCACTGCGCCACTGTGCCGCCCTGTGCAGTTGTGAGTAATGATATAGGTGTAATAGATCGTGATGTAGAATCAGTTTGGGTGGAAATAAGCAATAGCAAGGGAAAGAAATCACGGGTGGGAGTGGTCTATAGGCCCCCGAGGAGTAGCCTCTCTGTAGGACAAAGTATTAATCAGGAAATAATGGAGGCGTGTAAGAAGGGCACTGCAATTATCATGGGCGATTTTAATCTGCATATAGACTGGATAAATCAAATTGGCAAGGGTAGCATGGAATAAAGGCCTGCTACCTGACCCGAACTCGACAACGTGTGTAGGGGTCGGGTCGCTCTTCTGGGTCCAACTTTTGGGCTTGGGTCAGGCCGCGTCTGGGTCGGACACACACGTTACGTATTGCTCTGCTGGGAAGCTGAGTTTAGTAAGTGTCAAAAGTTGAAAAGCCTACCTGAGCTGGGAGTCTGGGACACCAAGGAGGGAAACTGAGTCGGTGCAGTGAGCGTATGACATCATCGTGCTCACGCTGCAGCTTCCTGCAGATTCGGAATCACAAGGTAGGTAAAGTGAACATTCCGGTGGTTGGGTCGGGTGTGGGAAAAGATGGAGGGACTCTACCTGGGTCGGGCTCAGGTCTGATGTGGTTCTGTCGGGTTGGGGTCGGGTTTTTTTTTTTCATGACCTGAGCAGGCCTTCAACATGGAAGACGGATTTGTAGAGTGCATCAGGGGTTGTTTCTATGAACAATACGTTGCAGAACCTACCTGGGAACAGGCTATTTTAGATTTGGCAATGTGTAATGAGGTAGGATTAATAAGAGATCTCGTATTTAAGGATCCTCCAGGGGGAAAGCGATCATAACATGGTGGAATTTCAAATTCAGTTTGAGGGTGAGCAACTCTGGTCTCAAACCAGTGTCTTCAAACTAAACAAGAGGAATTGCAGAGTATGAAGAAAGAGTTGGGGCGGCGCAGTGGTTAGCACCGCAGCCTCACAGCTCAAGCGACCCGGGTTCAATTCTGGGTACTGCCTGTGTGGAGTTTGCAAGTTCTCCCTGTGTCTGCGTGGGTTTTCGCCGGGTGCTCCGGTTTCCTCCCACAAGCCAAAAGACTTGCAGGTTGGTAGGTAAATTGGCCATTATAAATTGCCACTAGTATAGGTAGGTGGTAGGGAAATATAGGGACAGGTGGGGATGTGGTAGGAATATGGGATTAGTGTAGGATTAGTATAAATGGGTGGTTGATGGTCGGCACAGACTCGGTGGGCCAAAGGGCCTGTTTCAGTGCTGTATCTCTAAACTAAACTAAAAAGTTGTCTAAAGTGGGCTGGTAAGATAGAAGACGGGGAAAGTCAGTAGATGAGCAGTGGCAGACTTTTAAGCAGATATTTCATAACACTCAGCAAACATTTATTCCAGTCAGAAGGAAGGACTCGAAGAGAACGATGAACCACCTGTGGATAACAAAGGAAGTTAAGGAGAGTATCAAATCAAAAACAAAGGCATACAAGGCAGCCAAAGCTAGTGGTAGGCCAGAGGATTGGGAATTTTTTAGAAACCAGCAGCGGATGACTAAAAAAACTAATAGAGGGAGAAAATTGATTGAGAGGTAATTGACAAGAAATATAAAAACAAACAGTAAGAGCTTCTATGGGTATATAAAAAGGAAGAGAGTAGCTAAAGGAAGTGTGGGACCCTTCGAGGATGAGACTGGGGAATTGATAACCGGGAACAGGGCAATGGCAGATAATTTAAACCAATATTTTGCATCGGTTTTGATGGTGGAGGGCGGTGCAAACATCCCGGCGGTGCAAACATCCCAACAATAATAGATGAGCAAGGTGTAAATGGGAGGGAGGAACTTGTAACAATCTCTATCACGAGGGAAAAGGTGCTGGACAAACTGATGGGACTAAAGGCAGACAAGTCGCCAGGACCTGATGGTCTGCACCCAAGGATTTTAAAAGAAGTGGCTACAGAGATAGTGGAGGCATTGGTCATAATATACTGTAAAAATTTTCACACAAAGAATGGTGGGTATCTGGAATGAGCTGCCTGAGGAGGTGGTGGAGGCAGGAACAGTAGCGACATTTAAGAGGCATCTGAACAGGTACTTGAATGAGCAAGGCATGGAGGGATATGGAATTAATGCAGGCAGGTGGGATTAGTATAGATAGGCATTATGGTCGGCATGGACGTGGTGGGCCAAAGAGCTTGTTTCTATGCTGTACGACCCTGACTCTACAACTCACTGGATTCCGGTAGGGTACCAGCGGATTGGAAAACTGCAATTCTAGAAATGAGGGAGACAGAAAGCAGGAAACTATACACCAGTTATCTTAACATCTGTCATTGGGAAAATGCTAGAGTCCATTATTAAGGATGAAATAGGACATTTCGAAAAACATAATGCCATCAAACGGAGCCAACATGGCTTTATGAAAGGGAAGTCATGCTTGACAATTCTGTTCTTTTGAGGATATAACGAGCAGAGTGGATAAAGGGGAACCAGTAGATGTTGTGTATTTGGATGTTCAGAAGGCGTTCGATAAGGTGCCACATTAATGGTTATTGCACAAAAATAAGAGCTCGGTATTGGGGGTAATGTGTTGGAATGGATTGAGGACTGGCTAACACACAGAAAGCAGAGAGTCGGGATTAATGGGTCTTTCTCAGGTTGGTAAACTGTAACTAGTGGGCTGCCACAAGGATCGGTCCTGAGGCCTCAACTATTTACTATCTATATTAATGACTTGGAGGAAGGGACAGAGTGTAATGTATCCAAATTTGCTGATGATACAAAAATAGGTAGGAAGGCATGTTGTGATGAGGACACAAAGAATCTGCAAAGGGATATAGATAGATTAAGTGAGTGGGCAAAAACTTGGCAGATGGAGTTCAATGTG
This sequence comes from Heterodontus francisci, assembly GCF_036365525.1. Classification (NCBI taxonomy): domain Eukaryota; kingdom Metazoa; phylum Chordata; class Chondrichthyes; order Heterodontiformes; family Heterodontidae; genus Heterodontus; species Heterodontus francisci. Next base: position 77,659,001 of record NC_090396.1, on the reverse strand, counting down.
GGAAAGTGTGAGGTCATCCACTTTGGTAGGAAGAATAAAAAGGCAGATTATTATTTAGATGGAGAAAGACTACAAAATACTGCAGTACAGAGGGATCTAGGTGTTCTTGTACATGAAACACAAAGTTAGCATGCAGGTGCAGCAAGTAGTTAGGGAGGCAAATGGAATTTTGGCCTTTATTGCTAGGGGATTAGAGTTTAAAAATAGGGAAGTCCTGTTACAACTATACAGGGTGTTGGTGAAGCCACACCTTGCGTACAGTTTTGGTCCCCATATTTAAAGGATATACTAGCATTGGAGGCAGATCAGAAAAGTTTCACTAGGCTGATACCTGGGATGAAGGGGTTGGCTTATCAAGAACGGCTAAACAGGTTAGGCCTTTATTCACTGGAGTTTAGAAGAATGAGAGGTGATCTTATAGAAACATATAAGATTCTGTGGGGGCTTGACAGGGTAGATGTTGAGAATGTTTCCACTAGTGGGGGAAATCTCAAACTCGGGGGCATAGTTACAGAATAAGGGGGCACACATTTAAAACTCAGATGTGAAGAAATTTCTTACATAGAAAATAGGAGTAGGCCATTCGGCCCTTTGAGCCTGCTCCACCATTCATTATGATCATGGCTGATCATCCAACTCAGTAACCTGTTCCCACTTTCCCCCCATATCCTTTGATCCCTTTAGACCCAAGAGCTATATCTAACTCCTTCTTGAAAACATTCAATGTTTTGGCCTCGACTGCTTTCTGTGGTAGTGAATTCCACAGGCTCACCACTTTCTGGGTGAAGAAATTTCTCCTCATCTCAGTCCTGAAACATTGACCCCGTATCCTTAGACTATGACCCCTGGACTCCCCCCACCATCGGGAACATCCCTCCTGCATCTACCCCGTCAAGTCCTGTTAGAATTTTATAGGTTTCTGTGAGATCCCCCCTCACTCTTCTGAACTCCAGCGAATATAATCCTAACCGACTCAATCTCTCCTCATACGTCAGTCCCACCATCCCAGGAATCAGTCTGGTAAACCTTCGCTGCACTCCCTCTATAGCAAGAACATCCTTCCTCAGATAAGGAGGCGAAAACTGCACACAATATTCAGGTGTGGCCTCACCAAGGCCCTGTGTAATTGCAGCAAGACATCCCTGCTCCTGTACTTGAATCCTCTCGCTATGAAGGCCAACATACCATTTGCCTTTTTTTACCGCCTGTTGCACCTGCATGCTTACCTTCAGCGACTGGTATACGAGAACACTCTGGTCTCGCTGCATATTCCCCTCTCTGTTTATAGCCGTTCAGATAATCTGCCTTCCTGTTTTTGCTGCCAAATTGGATAACCTCACATTTATCTACATTATACTGCATCTGCCATGCATTAGTCCACTCACTCAACTTGCCAAATCACCCTGAAGCCTCTCTGCATCCTCCTCACAACTCACCCTCCCACCCAGTTTTGTGTCATCTGCAAATTTGGAGATATTGCATTTAGTTCCCTCATCTAAATCATTAATATATATTGTGAATAGCTGGGGTCCTAGCACCAATCCCTGTGGTACCCCACTAGTCACTGCCTGCCATTCGGAAAGAGACCCGTTTATCTCTACTGTTTCCTGTCTGCCAACCAATTTTCTATCCATTGCAATACACTACCCCCAATCCCATGTGCTTTAATTTTACATGCTAATCTCTTATGTGGGACTTTGTCGAAAGCCTTCTGAAAGTCCAAATAAACCACATCCACTGGCTCCCCCTCATCAACTCTACTAGTTACATCCTCGAAGAATTCTAGTAGATTTGTCAAGCGTGATTTCCCTTTTGTAAATCCATGCTGACTCTGTCCGATTCTACCACTGTTCTCTAAGTGCTCTGCTATAAACTTTGATAATGGACCCTTGAATTTTCCCCACTACTTACGTCAGACTGACTGGTCTATAATTCCCTGCTTTCTCTCTACCGCCCTTTTTAAATAGTGGGGTTACATTAGCTACCCTCCAATCTGTAGGAACTGTTCCAGAGTCTATAAAATCTTGGAAGATGACCACCAATACATCCACTATTTCTCGGGCCACTTCCTTAAGTACTCTGCGATGCAGACCATCAGGCCCTGGGGATTTCTCAGCCTTCAATCTCATCAATTTCCCCAACACCATTCCTCTACTAATATTGATTTCCTTCTGTTCCTCCCTCTCTCTCACTAAGCCCTCTGAGGGTGATGAATCTCTGGAATTCTCTACCTCAGAGTTGTGGAAGCTAGATCGCTAAATGTATTTAAGGAGGAGGTAGATGGATTTTTGAAATCTTGGGGAGTTGAGGGTTATGCGGAGCCGGCCTGAAAGAGGAGTTGAGGCCTGGGACAGATCAACCATGATCTTATTGAATGGTGGGGCAGGCTTGAGGGGCCGAATGGCCTCCTCCTGCTCCTGTTTCTTATGTTCTTTGGTGAATTGCTCATTTGGAAAGTCGGTGCAGGCATGATGGGTTACTGTAACAATTCTGTGATTCTGTGAATAATCTCTCATTTGCCCACATTATACTCCCACCTTGACCATTCACTTAGCCTGTCTATATCTCTTAATAGCATTTTTGTGTCCTCCTCACAACTTACATTCCCATCCACATCATGAGTGTCTGTCAAACTGTCTGCTTCTCCTCATGGCTTTGTGTAAAAGCCCCGCCCTATTTTGGTGAGAGCCACCAGTGCAGGAGCTTCCGAGCTAAGGCTGAGCTCACCTCAGTTAGTGGCACAGTTACTCTGTGACCCCTGGGTTAGAGAGAAGGGGAAATCAGCCAGGGTTCCTGCTCCTGATCACTGTCCAGTTACCCCTGGTTTAGAGAGAGAGGTAAAATCAGCCAGGGTTCCTGCTCCTGATCACTGTCCAGTGATCTACAGTGAGTCTGGCAGCATCTGTGGAGAGAGAAGCAAAGTTAACGTGTCAGGTCTGTGACCTTTCATGAGAACTGTGGTGAAAGGTCACAGACCAAAACATAAACTCTCCTTCTCTCTCCACAGATGCTGTCTGACCTGTTGAGCGTTTCCTGCACATTTTTATTTCAGATTTGCGGCATCTGTAATACTTTGCCTTTATGACCTACAGTGAGAGTCTGAGAGAGGGAGATGCGGGAAGGGTGGCTGAGAGATGGTGTAGCATTATTTGTCTCAATCCATGCCAGAATTTAAAAATCCTTTTATTCCACAGAGAAAACCAAGCAACAACAGTCACCACATCAACAGCTGGTATCAGCTCCAGACCAGGGAGAGTGCCCAAGTAAGTAACATAGCCCACACCCCTCACTGACACTGTTAGACCCTGCACCCCACACCCCTCACTGACACTGTTAGACCCTGCATCCCACACCCCTCACTCACACTGTTATACCCTGCATCCCACACCCCTCACTCACACTGTTATACCCTGCATCCCACACCCCTCACTCACACTGTTATACCCTGCATCCCACACCCCTCACTCACACTGTTATACCCTGCATCCCACACCCCTCACTCACACTGTTATACCCTGCATCCCACACCCCTCACTCACACTGTTATACCCTGCATCCCACACCCCTCACTGACACTGTTAGACCCTGCATCCCACACCCCTCACTGACACTGTTAGACCCTGCATCCCACGCCCCTCACTCACACTGTTAGACCCTGCATCCCACACCCCTCACTCACACTGTTATACCCTGCACCCCACACCCCTCACTCACACTGTTATACCCTGCACCCCACGCCCCTCACTCACACTGTTAGACCCTGCTCCCCACACCCCTCACTCACACTGTTATACCCTGCTCCCCACACCCCTCACTGACACTGTTATACCCTGCACCTCACACCCCTCACTCACACTGTTAGACCCTGCTCCCCACACCCCTCACTCACACTGTTATACCCTGCATCCCACACCCCTCACTCACACTGTTAGACCCTGCACCCCACACCCCTCACTGACACTGTTATACCCAGCATCCCACACCCCTCACTCACACTGTTATACCCTGCTCCCCACACACCTCACTGACACTGTTATACCCTGCACCCCACACCCCTCACTGACACTGTTATACCCTGCATCCCACACCCCTCACTCACACTGTTATACCCTGCTCCCCACACCCCTCACTGACACTGTTATACCCTGCTCCCCACACTCCTCACTCACACTGTTATACCCTGCATCCCACACCCCTCACTCACACTGTTATACCCTGCTCCCCACAACCCTCACTCACACTGTTATACCCTGCATCCCACACCCCTCACTCACACTGTTATACCCTGCATCCCACACCCCTCACTCACACTGTTATACCCTGCATCCCACACCCCTCACTCACACTGTTATACCCTGCACCTCACACCCCTCACTCACACTGTTATACCCTGCACCCCACACCCCTCACTCACACTGTTATACCCTGCATCCCACACCCCTCACTCACACTGTTATACCCTGCATCCCACACCCCTCACTCACACTGTTATACCCTGCACCTCACACCCCTCACTCACACTGTTATACCCTGCACCCCACACCCCTCACTCACACTGTTATACCCTGCATCCCACACCCCTCACTGACACTGTTATACCCTGCACCCCACACCCCTCACTCACACTGTTATACCCTGCACCCCACAACCCTCACTCACACTGTTATACCCTGCACCCCACAACCCTCACTCACACTGTTATACCCTGCACCCCACAACCCTCACTCACACTGTTATACCCTGCACCCCACAACCCTCACTCACACTGTTATACCCGGCATCCCACACCCCTCACTGACACTGTTATACCCTGCACCCCACACCCCTCACTCACACTGTTATACCCGGCATCCCACACCCCTCACTCACACTGTTATACCCGGCATCCCACAACCCTCACTGACACTGTTATACCCGGCATCACACACCCCTCACTGACACTGTTATACCCGGCATCCCACAACCCTCACTCACACTGTTATACCCGGCATCCCACAACCCTCACTCACACTGTTATACCCGGCATCCCACAACCCTCACTCACACTGTTACACCCTGCTCCCCACACCCCTCACTCACTGTTATACCCTGCTCCCCACACCCCTCACTCACACTGTTATACCCGGCATCCCACAACCCTCACTCACACTGTTATACCCTGCTCCCCACACCCCTCACTCACACTGTTATACCCGGCATCCCACACCCCTCACTCACACTGTTATACCCTGCATCCCACACCCCTCACTCACACTGTTATACCCTGCATCCCACACCCCTCACTCACACTGTTATACCCTGCATCCCACACCCCTCACTCACACTGTTATACCCTGCTCCCCACAACCCTCACTCACACTGTTATACCCTGCACCTCACACCCCTCACTCACACTGTTATACCCTGCTCCCCACACCCCTCACTCACACTGTTATACCCTGCATCCCACACCCCTCACTCACACTGTTATACCCTGCTCCCCACACCCCTCACTCACAGTTATACCCTGCTCCCCACACCCCTCACTGACACTGTTATACCCTGCTCCCCACACCCCTCACTGACACTGTTATACCCTGCATCCCACACCCCTCACTGACACTGTTATACCCTGCATCCCACAACACTCAGACACTGTTATACCCTGCATCCCACACCCCTCGCTCACACTGTTATACCCTGCATCCCACACCCCTCACTCACACTGTTATACCCTGCTCCCCACACCCCTCACTCACACTGTTATACCCTGCTCCCCACACCCCTCACTGACACTGTTATACCCTGCATCCCACACCCCTCACTGACACTGTTATACCCTGCATCCCACACCCCTCACTCACACTGTTATACCCTGCATCCCACACCCCTCACTCACACTGTTATACCCTGCACCCCACACCCCTCACTCACACTGTTATACCCTGCACCCCACACCCCTCACTGACACTGTTATACCCTGCTCCCCACACCCCTCACTGACACTGTTATTCCCTGCATCCCACACCCCTCACTGACACTGTTATACCCTGCATCCCACACCCCTCACTGACACTGTTATACCCTGCATCCCACACCCCTCACTGACACTGTTATACCCTGCATCCCACACCCCTCACTGACACTGTTATACCCTGCTCCCCACACCCCTCACTGACACTGTTATACCCTGCATCCCACACCCCTCACTGACACTGTTATACCCTGCATCCCACACCCCTCACTGATACTGTTATACCCTGCATCCCACACCCCTCACTGACACTGTTATACCCTGCTCCCCACACCCCTCACTGACACTGTTATTCCCTGCATCCCACACCCCTCACTGACACTGTTATACCCTGCATCCCACACCCCTCACTCACACTGTTATACCCGGCATCCCACAACCCTCACTGACACTGTTATACCCTGCATCCCACAACCCTCACTGACACTGTTATACCCTGCACCCCACACCCCTCACTGACACTGTTATACCCGGCATCCCACAACCCTCACTCACACTGTTATACCCGGCATCCCACACCCCTCACTCACACTGTTATACCCTGCATCCCACAACCCTCACTGACACTGTTATACCCTGCACCCCACACCCCTCACTGACACTGTTATACCCGGCATCCCACAACCCTCACTCACACTGTTATACCCGGCATCCCACACCCCTCACTGACACTGTTATACCCTGCTCCCCACACCCCTCACTCACACTGTTATACCCGGCATCCCACCCCCCTCACTCACACTGTTATACCCGGCATCCCACACCCCTCACTGACACTGTTATACCCTGCTCCCCACACCCCTCACTCACACTGTTATACCCAGCTCCCCACACCCCTCACTCACACTGTTATACCCTGCATCCCGCACCCCTCTCAGACGCTCCGATACCCTGTGCCCCTTGCTGGCACGCCAGTACCCTGCGCCCATGGGGTGGGGCGGGCGGTCACCCTGAGGGAGCGCTGCGCTTTGGGAGGGGGCAGTAGTAGGGGCACGCTGCACTGTCAAGGTGGGGGTTGTGTACGGGCAGTAGTGAGTGGTCGGGTGCACTGTAGAATCAGAAGTGCTATCTATCAAGTGAGACATTAAGTCAAAGCCCCACCTGCCGCCTCAAGTGGGTGTAAATGTTCCTCTGGCCCTTGGGGAATAGCAGGTTTTTCTGGTGTCCTGGCCAATGTTCCTTCCTCAGTGAGCACCAGTAAAGGCAGAATGCTGCCATCCACTTTCTCACTGTCAGATGTCGCTAGCTCAGAATGGTTCTTCATTTACTGGCCGAACACGCTACATGTAAAATACACAAAGCACTAAGTAAATAAATATCCTTTTCCACAAATGTGAAGATCTAAGTGTTCGATTAAACCAGTTCAGTTTTCTGGGTTGATAAGTGAGGCTGAGTGTAATTTGTTTTTGTGTATCTCTCTCAGGAAAACTGTGCGACACCAGCACACTCCACCCACTGAGCAGACAGGACTTCATGCAGTGTGAGTATCACAGCTACTAATCTCACCCTTCCTTGCTCCGTTCCTCTCCCAACCTTTGTTCCAGCCCCTAGGCCGACCATCTTCAGCTGCTTCATCACAAGGTCAGAAGTGGGGATGTTTGCTGGTGATTGCAGTGTTCAGTTCCATTTGCTACTCATAATGAAGCAGTCCGTGTCAAGATGCAGCAAGAACTGGACAGTGGCAGATTCTACCCAGAGAGTGGTGAAAATGTGGAACTCGCTACCATACAGTGGTTGAGGTGAATGGTATATATGCATTTGAGGGAAAGCTGCATAAGCACAAGGAAGAAAGGAATTGAGGGTTATGCTAATAAATGAGGCAGGATGGGAGGAGCATCAGCTCTGGTATGGACTGGCTCAGCCAAATGGCCTGTTGCTGTGCTGTGTATTCCATGTAATCCTTCAGAGCATTCAAGCCACATGTGCCAGGCAATGACCATCTCCCCATGCCATTCAATGGCACTACCATCAAATCCTTCACCCTCAACATTCTCAGGGTCACAATTGACCAGAAACTTAACTGGGCCAGCCATTTTTTTTCATGGGCCGCGGATGTCACTGGCAAGGCCAGCATTAATTGTCCATCCCTAATTGACAACTGAGTGTCTTGCTAGGCTATTTCAGAGGGCAGTTAAGAGTCAACCACATTGCTGTGGGTCTGCAGTCACGTAGGCCAGACCAGGTAAGGACAGCAGATTTCCTTCCCTAAAGGACATTCGTGAATCAGATGGGTTTTTACAACAATAGATCGTTTCATGGCGCAATTACTGAGACTAGTTTTTAATTCCATGTTTTATTAAATTTAAAGGCCTCCAGCTGCTGCTGGTAGCTGGCTGACCTGGGGCTGGGGCTGCAGCTTGGCATCTGACCTGATTGAACCCTTGTCCCCAGGGCATTAATCTGGGCCTCTGGATTATAACTACTTTAGCTACAAGAGCAGGTCAGAGGCAGGGAATTCTGTGGTGAGTAACTCACCACCTGACTCCCCAAAGCCAAAGAGTTGTCATGCCACAAACAGGCCCTTCGGCCCATCATGTCTGTGCTGGCCATCAAGCACCTATCTATTCTAATCCCATTTTCCAGCACTTGGCCCGCAGCCTTGTATGCTATAACATTTCAAGCGCTCATCAAGCAGGGAGTCATGGTGGCGCAGTGGTTAGCACCGCAGCCTCACAGCTCCAGCGACCCGGGTTCAGTTCTGGGTACTGCCTGTGCAGAGTTTGCAAGTTCTCCCTGTGACCGCGTGGGTTTCCGCCAGGTGCTCCGGTTTCCTCCCACAGCCAAAGACTTGCAGGTTGATAGGTAAATTGGCCATTGTAAATTGCCCCTAGTGTAGGTAGGTGGTAGGAGAATTGAGGGAAGGTGGGGATGTGGTAGGGAATATGGGATTAATGTAGGATTGGTATAAATGGGTGGTTGATGGTCGGCACAGACTCGGTGGGCCAAAAGGCCTGTTTCAGTGCTGTATCTCTCTATCTATCTCTATCTGAATACTTCTTCAATGTGAGGGTTCCTGCCTCTACCACCCCTTCAGGCAGTGTGTTCCAGATTCCAACCACCTTCTGGGTGAAAATTTTTTCCTCAGATCCCCTCTCAACCTCCTGCCCCTTACCTTAAATCTATGCGCCCTGGTTATTGACACCTCTGTTAAGGGATAACGTTTCTTCCTATCTACTCTATCAATGCTCCTCATAATTTTGTAATACTCAATTGGATCCCCCCTCAACCTTCTCTGCTGTAAGCAAAACAACCCCAGCCTATCCTGTCTCTCTTCATAGCTGAAATGTTCCAGCCCAGGCAACATCCTGGTGAATCTCCTCTGCACCCTCTCCAGGGCAATCACATCCTTCCTATAGTGTGGTGCCCAGAACTGTACACAGTACTCCAGCTGTGGCCTAACTAGCGTTTTATACAGCTCCATCATAACCTCCCTGCTCTTATATTCTATGCCTCGGCTAATAAAGGCAAGTATCCCATATGCCTTCCTAACCACCTTATCTACCTGTGCTGCTGCCTTCAGTGATCTATGGACAAGTACACCAAGGTCCCTCTGACCCTCTGTACTTCCTAGGGTCCTACCATCCATTGTATATTCCCTTGCCTTGTTAGTCCTCCCAAAATGCATCACCTCACACTTCTCCGGATTAAATTCCATTTGCCACTGCTTATCTTACCAGCCCTTCTATATCGTCCTGTAATCTAAGACTTTCCTCTTCACTGCTTAGGACACTATCAATTTTCGTGTCATCTGCTCTATGACTCTAACTTACTGATCATACCTCCTATATTCACGTCTAAATCATTAATATATACTACAAATAGCAAGGGTCCCAGCACCGATCCCTGTGGTACACCACTGGTCACAGGCATCCACTCACAAAAACAACCCTCGACCATCACCCTCTGCCTCCTGCCACTAAGCCAATTTTGGATCCAATTTGCCAAATTGTCCTGGATCCCATGGGCTCTTACCTTCTTAACCAATCTCCCATGCTGGTCCTTACTGAAGTCCATGTAGACGACATCAACTGCTTTACCCACGACATCAACTGCTTTACCCTCATCTACACACCTAGTCACCTCCTCGAAAAATTCAATCAAATTTGTTAGACACGATCTCCCCCTGACAAAGCATGCTGACTATCCCTGATTAATCCCTGCCTCTCCAAGCAGAGATTAATCCTGTCGCTCAGAATTTTTTCCGCTAGTTTCCCTACCACTGATGCTAGATTCACTGGCCTGTAATTACCTGGTTTATCCCTGTTACCCTTCTTGAATAATGGTACCACATTTGCTGTCCTCCAGTCCTCTGGTACCTCTCCTGTGGCCAGAGGGGATTTGAAAATTTGTGTCAGAGCCCCTGCTATCTCCTCCCTTGCCTCGCATAACAGCCTGGGATGCATCTCATCTGGGCCTGGGGATTTATCCACTTTTAAGCCTGTTAAAACAGCTAATACTTCCTCACTTTCAATGCTAATTTGTTCAAGTATATCGCAATCCCCCTCCCTGATCTCTACACCTACATCGTCCTTCTCCATAGTGAACACAAATGAAAAGTAATCATTTAAAACTTCACCTATGTCCTCCGGCTCCACACACCCATTGCCACTTTGGTCCCTAATGGGCCCTACTCTTTCCCTGGTTATCCTCTCGCTCTTCATATACTTATAAAAACGCCTTGGGATTTTCCTTTATCTTACCTGGCAGTGTTTTTTCATGCTCCCTCTTCGCTCTCCTAATTACTTTTTTAAGTACCCCCCCTACACTTTCTATACTCCTCTAGTGCCTCTGCTGTCTTCAGCACTCTGAATATTCCATAAGCCGCCTTTTTTTTTCCTGATCCAATCCTCTATCCTTTGACATCCAGGATTCCCTGGACTTGATGGTCCTACCCTTCACCTTTACGGGAACATGTTGGCTCTGAACTCTCACTGTTTCCTCTTTGACTCCCACTGGCCTGATGTAGACTTCGCTACAAGTAGCTGCTCCCAGTCCACTTTGGCCAGATCCTGTTTTATCATATTGAAATTGACCTTCTCCCACAACAGTACCTTTATTTTTGGTCCATCTTTGTCCTTTTCCATAACTGTCTTAAATCTGAGAGTTATGGTCACTATCCCCGAAATGCTCCCCCACTGACACTTCTACCACTTGTCCGCCTTCATTCCCTAGGATTAGGTCCAGTACTGCCCCTTCTCTTGTAGGACTTTCTACATACTGGCTCAAAAAGCTCTCCTGTATGCATTTTAAGAATTCCTGCCCCTTTTAAGCCTTTTGCACTAAGACTATCCCAGTTAATATTGGGGTAGATGAAATTCTCTACCATTATTACCCTATTCTTTTTACCCCTCTGAGATTTGCCTGCATATCTGCTCCTCTATCTCTCCCTGACTGTTTGTTTGAGGGCTTGTAGTACACACCCAGCCAAGTGATTGCCCCATTTTGTTTTTAAGTTCTACCCATATGGTCTCATTTGAGGAACCTTCTAAGATGTCATCCCTCCTTACTGCAGTAATTGACTCCTTGATCAACAGTGCGATGCCACCTCCTCTTTTACCCCCTCCCCTGTCACCCTGAAGATTCTATACCCTGGAATATTGAGCTGCCAGTCCTGCCCCTCCCTCAACTATGTCTCTGATAACAATGTCATATTTCCTATGTTAATGCCCTCAATTCATCTGCCTTACTAGTAAGACTCCTTGCATTAAAATAGATACAATCCAGCCTTGCATTTTTCACTTGTGCTTTAACAGGTCTATATTTGTTCTGCCTTCCAGACTGACTCAGTTTCTCTTCCATATTTGACTGAGCATCACCCCCTACTGTACCTCCACTCTGTATCCCATCCCCCTGCCAAATTGGTTTAAACCCCTCCCCCACCCCTCCAACAGCACTAGCTAACCTCCCAGCAAGGATGTTGGTCCCATTCAGGTACAACCTGTCCAACTTGTACAGGTCCCACCTTTGCCAGAAACAGACCCAGTGATCCAGGAAACTAAAGCCCTCCCTCCTGCACCATCTCCTCAGCCACGCATTCATCTGCTCTATCCTCCTATTCCTATACTCACTAGCACATGGCACCGGGAGTAATCCAGAGATTACAACCTTTGAGGTCCTGCTTTTTAATCTGCTACCTAGCCCCCTGAATTCTTGTTGCAGGATCTCATCCCTCTTTCTACCTATGTTGTTGGTACCAATGTGAACCACGACCTCTGACTGTTCACCCTCCTCCTTCAGAATGTCCTGCATCCACTCCATGACATCCTTGGCCTAAGCACCAGGGAGTCAACATACCATCCTGGAGTCACGTTTGCGGTCACAGAAATGCCTATCTGTACCCCTTACGATAGAATCCCCTATCACTATAGCTCTCCTCCTCTTTTTCCTCCCCTCCTGTGCAGCTGAGCCACCCGTGATGCCACAGACTTGCCTCTTGCTGCATTCCCCTGAGAAGCTATCTCCTCCAACTGAATCCAAAACGGAAAATCTGTTAGAGAGGGGGATGGACACAGGGGACTCCTGCAATACCTGCCTAATTCTTCTACTCTGCCTGGCAGTCACCCATTCCCTTTCTGCCTGAGCAGTCTTTACCTGCAGTGTGACCACCTCCCTGTACGTGCTATCCGCGATGATCTCAGCCTCGCGGATGCTCCATAGTGTCTCCAGCTGCCGCTTCAGATCCGAAACGCGGATTTCAAGTAACTGCAACTGGAGACACGTCCTGCATGCGTGTTCGCCCTGGACACTGGAAGTGTCCCTGACTTCCCACTTTGCACAGGAGGAGCACTCCACGGTTCCGAGCTGCCCTGTCATGACTTAGCCTTAATTTACTCCCTCAAATTAATCAAAAATTATAGATTATTTGCACTCAGGACCTTGATTCCCTAAAAAAAACACTACTTAGTATATTAAAAAAAACTGTACTTTCTCTTTAATTTAGTTACTAACCCACTTTACTTACTTTAGTCACTTACCAGATAGTCACCAAACAGGTAGCTTCTTCCCAAACCAATCACTTACCAGCTTGCCTGTGATGTTTGTTATGTTTGGTTTAAATTTAATTAAAAGCTTACCTGTTTACTCACCCCGGCGGCTCTCTGGTTCCATCGTGCTCCCCCCTCGCCTCCGTGCTCCCCCCTCTCTCTCTCTCTCTCTCTCTCTCTCTCTCTCCGTGATCTCCCCCCCCCCCTCTCCGTGCTCCCCCCCCCTCTCTCCGTGCTCCCCCCCCCTCTCTCCGTGCTCCCCCCCCCTCTCTCCGTGCTCCCCCCCCCCTCTCTCCGTGCTCCCCCCCCCCTCTCTCCGTGCTCCCCCCCCCCTCTCTCCGTGCTCCCCCCCCCTCTCTCCGTGCTCCCCCCCCCTCTCTCCGTGCTCCCCCCCCCTCTCTCCGTGCTCCCCCCCCCTCTCTCCGTGCTCCCCCCCCCTCTCTCCGTGCTCCCCCCCCCTCTCTCCGTGCTCCCCCCCCCTCTCTCCGTGCTCCCCCCCCCTCTCTCCGTGCTCCCCCCCCCTCTCTCCGTGCTCCCCCCCCCTCTCTCCGTGCTCCCCCCCCCTCTCTCCGTGCTCCCCCCCCCTCTCTCCGTGCTCCCCCCCCCTCTCTCCGTGCTCCCCCCCCCTCTCTCCGTGCTCCCCCCCCCTCTCTCCGTGCTCCCCCCCCCTCTCTCCGTGCTCCCCCCCCCTCTCTCCGTGCTCCCCCCCCCTCTCTCCGTGCTCCCCCCCCTCTCTCCGTGCTCCCCCCCCTCTCTCCGTGCTCCCCCCCCTCTCTCCGTGCTCCCCCCCCCTCTCTCCGTGCTCCCCCCCCCTCTCTCCGTGCTCCCCCCCCCTCTCTCCGTGCTCCCCCCCCCTCTCTCCGTGCTCCCCCCCCCTCTCTCCGTGCTCCCCCCCCCTCTCTCCGTGCTCCCCCCCCCTCTCTCCGTGCTCCCCCCCCCTCTCTCCGTGCTCCCCCCCCCTCTCTCCGTGCTCCCCCCCCCTCTCTCCGTGCTCCCCCCCCCTCTCTCCGTGCTCCCCCCCCCTCTCTCCGTGCTCCCCCCCCCTCTCTCCGTGCTCCCCCCCCCCCTCTCTCCGTGCTCCCCCCCCCCTCTCTCCGTGCTCCCCCCCCCTCTCTCCGTGCTCCCCCCCCCTCTCTCCGTGCTCCCCCCCCTCTCTCCGTGCTCCCCCCCCCTCTCTCCGTGCTCCCCCCCCCTCTCTCCGTGCTCCCCCCCCCCTCTCTCCGTGCTCCCCCCCCCTCTCTCCGTGCTCCCCCCCCCCTCTCTCCGTGCTCCCCCCCCCTCTCTCCGTGCTCCCCCCCCCTCTCTCCGTGCTCCCCCCCCCTCTCTCCGTGCTCCCCCCCCCTCTCTCCGTGCTCCCCCCCCCTCTCTCCGTGCTCCCCCCCCCTCTCTCCGTGCTCCCCCCCCTCTCTCCGTGCTCCCCCCCCTCTCTCCGTGCTCCCCCCCCCTCTCTCCGTGCTCCCCCCCCCTCTCTCCGTGCTCCCCCCCCTCTCTCCGTGCTCCCCCCCCTCTCTCCGTGCTCCCCCCCCCTCTCTCCGTGCTCCCCCCCCTCTCTCCGTGCTCCCCCCCCTCTCTCCGTGCTCCCCCCCCTCTCTCCGTGCTCCCCCCCCTCTCTCCGTGCTCCCCCCCCTCTCTCCGTGCTCCCCCCCCTCTCTCCGTGCTCCCCCCCCTCTCTCCGTGCTCCCCCCCCCTCTCTCCGTGCTCCCCCCCCCTCTCTCCGTGCTCCCCCCCCTCTCTCCGTGCTCCCCCCCCTCTCTCCGTGCTCCCCCCCCTCTCTCCGTGCTCCCCCCCCTCTCTCCGTGCTCCCCCCCCTCTCTCCGTGCTCCCCCCCCTCTCTCCGTGCTCCCCCCCCCTCTCTCCGTGCTCCCCCCCCTCTCTCCGTGCTCCCCCCCCCTCTCTCCGTGCTCCCCCCCCCTCTCTCCGTGCTCCCCCCCCCTCTCTCCGTGCTCCCCCCCCCTCTCTCCGTGCTCCCCCCCCCTCTCTCGTCGTCTCCGGCTCCCCCCCCTCTCTCCGTGCTCCCCCCCCCTCTCTCCGTGCTCCCCCCCCCTCTCTCCGTGCTCCCCCCCCCTCTCTCCGTGCTCCCCCCCCCTCTCTCCGTGCTCCCCCCCCCTCTCTCCGTGCTCCCCCCCCCTCTCTCCGTGCTCCCCCCCCCTCTCTCCGTGCTCCCCCCCCCTCTCTCCGTGCTCCCCCCCCTCTCTCCGTGCTCCCCCCCCTCTCTCCGTGCTCCCCCCCCCTCTCTCCGTGCTCCCCCCCCCTCTCTCCGTGCTCCCCCCCCCTCTCTCCGTGCTCCCCCCCCTCTCTCCGTGCTCCCCCCCCCTCTCTCCGTGCTCCCCCCCCCTCTCTCCGTGCTCCCCCCCCCTCTCTCCGTGCTCCCCCCCCCTCTCTCCGTGCTCCCCCCCCCTCTCTCCGTGCTCCCCCCCCCTCTCTCCGTGCTCCCCCCCCCTCTCTCCGTGCTCCCCCCCCCTCTCTCCGTGCTCCCCCCCCCTCTCTCCGTGCTCCCCCCCCCTCTCTCCGTGCTCCCCCCCCCTCTCTCCGTGCTCCCCCCCCCTCTCTCCGTGCTCCCCCCCCCCTCTCTCCGTGCTCCCCCCCCCTCTCTCCGTGCTCCCCCCCCCTCTCTCCGTGCTCCCCCCCCCTCTCTCCGTGCTCCCCCCCCCTCTCTCCGTGCTCCCCCCCCCTCTCTCCGTGCTCCCCCCCCCTCTCTCCGTGCTCCCCCCCCCTCTCTCCGTGCTCCCCCCCCCTCTCTCCGTGCTCCCCCCCCCTCTCTCCGTGCTCCCCCCCCCTCTCTCCGTGCTCCCCCCCCCTCTCTCCGTGCTCCCCCCCCCTCTCTCCGTGCTCCCCCCCCCTCTCTCCGTGCTCCCCCCCCCTCTCTCCGTGCTCCCCCCCCCTCTCTCCGTGCTCCCCCCCCCTCTCTCCGTGCTCCCCCCCCCTCTCTCCGTGCTCCCCCCCCCTCTCTCCGTGCTCCCCCCCCCTCTCTCCGTGCTCCCCCCCCCCTCTCTCCGTGCTCCCCCCCCCTCTCTCCGTGCTCCCCCCCCCTCTCTCCGTGCTCCCCCCCCCTCTCTCCGTGCTCCCCCCCCCTCTCTCCGTGCTCCCCCCCCCTCTCTCCGTGCTCCCCCCCCCTCTCTCCGTGCTCCCCCCCCCTCTCTCCGTGCTCCCCCCCCCTCTCTCCGTGCTCCCCCCCCCTCTCTCCGTGCTCCCCCCCCCTCTCTCCGTGCTCCCCCCCCCTCTCTCCGTGCTCCCCCCCCCTCTCTCCGTGCTCCCCCCCCCCTCTCTCCGTGCTCCCCCCCCCTCTCTCCGTGCTCCCCCCCCCTCTCTCCGTGCTCCCCCCCCCTCTCTCCGTGCTCCCCCCCCCTCTCTCCGTGCTCCCCCCCCCTCTCTCCGTGCTCCCCCCCCCTCTCTCCGTGCTCCCCCCCCCTCTCTCCGTGCTCCCCCCCCCTCTCTCCGTGCTCCCCCCCCCTCTCTCCGTGCTCCCCCCCCCTCTCTCCGTGCTCCCCCCCCTCTCTCCGTGCTCCCCCCCCTCTCTCCGTGCTCCCCCCCCTCTCTCCGTGCTCCCCCCCCTCTCTCCGTGCTCCCCCCCCTCTCTCCGTGCTCCCCCCCCTCTCTCCGTGCTCCCCCCCCTCTCTCCGTGCTCCCCCCCCTCTCTCCGTGCTCCCCCCCCTCTCTCCGTGCTCCCCCCCCTCTCTCCGTGCTCCCCCCCCTCTCTCCGTGCTCCCCCCCCTCTCTCCGTGCTCCCCCCCCTCTCTCCGTGCTCCCCCCCCTCTCTCCGTGCTCCCCCCCCTCTCTCCGTGCTCCCCCCCCTCTCTCCGTGCTCCCCCCCCCTCTCTCCGTGCTCCCCCCCCCTCTCTCCGTGCTCCCCCCCCCCCTCTCTCCGTGCTCCCCCCCCCCTCTCTCCGTGCTCCCCCCCCCCTCTCTCCGTGCTCCCCCCCCCCTCTCTCCGTGCTCCCCCCCCCTCTCTCCGTGCTCCCCCCCCCTCTCTCCGTGCTCCCCCCCCCTCTCTCCGTGCTCCCCCCCCCTCTCTCCGTGCTCCCCCCCCCTCTCTCCGTGCTCCCCCCCCCTCTCTCCGTGCTCCCCCCCCCCTCTCTCCGTGCTCCCCCCCCCTCTCTCCGTGCTCCCCCCCCCTCTCTCCGTGCTCCCCCCCCCTCTCTCCGTGCTCCCCCCCCCTCTCTCCGTGCTCCCCCCCCCTCTCTCCGTGCTCCCCCCCCCTCTCTCCGTGCTCCCCCCCCCTCTCTCCGTGCTCCCCCCCCCTCTCTCCGTGCTCCCCCCCCCTCTCTCCGTGCTCCCCCCCCCTCTCTCCGTGCTCCCCCCCCCTCTCTCCGTGCTCCCCCCCCCTCTCTCCGTGCTCCCCCCCCCTCTCTCCGTGCTCCCCCCCCCTCTCTCCGTGCTCCCCCCCCCTCTCTCCGTGCTCCCCCCCCCTCTCTCCGTGCTCCCCCCCCCCTCTCTCCGTGCTCCCCCCCCCTCTCTCCGTGCTCCCCCCCCTCTCTCCGTGCTCCCCCCCCTCTCTCCGTGCTCCCCCCCCTCTCTCCGTGCTCCCCCCCCTCTCTCCGTGCTCCCCCCCCTCTCTCCGTGCTCCCCCCCCCTCTCTCCGTGCTCCCCCCCCCTCTCTCCGTGCTCCCCCCCCCTCTCTCCGTGCTCCCCCCCCTCTCTCCGTGCTCCCCCCCCCTCTCTCCGTGCTCCCCCCCCCTCTCTCCGTGCTCCCCCCCCCCTCTCTCCGTGCTCCCCCCCCCCTCTCTCTCTCTCTCTCTCTCTCCATGTTTTCCCCCCCCCACTCCGCTCCCGCCGTGTTCCTCTCTCTGTCTCTGTCGTCTGTATTAGATGGGGTTCAGTTCACAGGTTGATATCGGATAGGGGTCTGTAGATGAGGGGTATTAGGCGGGGCTGGGGGTGCGATGTTTGGAATGGTGGGGGGAGAGTTCCTCCCCTGCTAATTCTCCCCCCCCACCCCACCCCCATTTAATACCCCTCATCTACAGACCTCTATCCTATATCACCCTGTGAACTGACCCCCAGCTAATACCCTCACTATGACCAGACACCCATCTAATACTCCCCATGGACAGACCTCCATCTGTCCCCCATCTACAAGGCACAAGTCAGGAGTGTGATGGAATACTCTCCACTTGCCTGGATGGGTGCAGCTCTAGCAATACTCAAGAAGCCCAACACCATCCAGGACACAACAGCCCACTTGATTGGCACCCCATTCACCGCCTTCACCACCGATGCAGTGTGTACAATAACGATTTGTATTTATGTAGCCTCTTTGAGGTGATACATCCCAAGGTGCTTCACAGGTTGTAAAACAAAATTTGACACCGAGCCATGTGCGGCATTAGATCAGGTGACCAAAAGCTTGGTCAAAGAGGTAGGTTTTAAGGAGTGGCTTCAAGCAGGAGAGGGGTGGTGAGACAGAGGTACAGGGCAGGCATTTGAGAGTTTGTGCCCTAGGCAACCGAAGGTGCAGCCACCAATGGTGGAACAATTAAAATCAGGGAAATTTAAGAGGCCAGAATTAGAGAAGCACAGATATCTGAGGGTTGTGGAGCTGGAGGAGGTTCCAGAGATAGGGAGGGGCGAGGCCATGGAGGGATTTGAAAATGAGGCTGAGAATTTTAAACTTGAGGTATTGCTTGTCCGGGAGCCAGTGTCGGTCAGTGAGCACAGGGTAATAAGGGAACAGGACTTGGTGCGGGTTAAGACATGGACAGCAGAGTTTTGGATGACAGTAAGTTTATGAAGAATAGAATGTGGCAGGCTGACCAGGAGTGTGTTGGAATATTCAGGTCCTGTACTAACAAAGACATTAGTCAGGGTTTCCACAGCAGATGAGCTGAGATGGGGGTGGAGTTGGCCTATGTTACGGAGCTGGGAATAGGTGGTCTTAGTGATGAAGCTCATTTCAGGGTCAAGTATGATGCCAGGATTGTGCACAGTCTACTTCTGCATCAGTTTCCAGGGAGTGGAATGGAGTGGAGTTGGTTCCTGGAACAAATAGGATAAGCAAAAACAAGAAATGCTGGAATCACTCAGCAGGTCTGGCAGCATCTGTGGAAAGAGAAGCAGAGTTAACGTTTTGGGTCAATGACCCTTCTTCGGAACTGACAAATATTAGAAAAGTCACAGATTAGAAGCAAGTGAGGTGAGGGTGGGGCAAGAGATAACAAAGGAGAAGGTGCAGATTGGACCAGGCCACATAGCTGACCAAAAGGTCACGGAGCAAAGGCAAACAATATGTTAATGGTGTGTTGAAAGACAAGGCATTAGTACAGATTAGGTGTGAATATACTGAATATTGAACAGCAGCAAGTGCAAACCTGAAAAAAACAGTGGGTAAGCAAACTGAACAAACTAAGATGAAATGAAATAAATGCAAAAAAAGATTGTAAAAAATGTAAAAAAGAAGGAAGAAAAAATAACTAAAAATGAAAGTAAAATGGGGGGCTGTCATGCTCTGAAATTATTGAATTCAATGTTCAGTCCGGCAGGCTGTAGTGTGCCTAATCGGTCGATGAGATGCTGTTCCTCGAGCTTGCGTTGATGTTCACTGGAACACTGCAGCAATCCCAGGACAGAGATGTGAGCATGAGAGCAGGGGGGAGTGTTGAAATGGCAAGCAACCGGAAGCTCAGGGTCCTGCTTGCGGACTGAGCGGACATGTTCCACAAAGCTGTCACCCAGTCTGCGCTTGGTCTCCCCAATGTAGAGGAGACCACACTGTGAGCAGCGAATACAGTATACTACATTGAAAGAAGTACAAGTAAATCGCTGCTTCACCTGAAAGGAGTGTTTGGGGCCTGGGATAGTGAGGAGAGAGGAGGTAAATGGGCAGGTGCCCTGGGACGGGGACGAGGTGGTGGGGGTAATGGAGGAGTGGACCAGGGTGTCGCGGAGGGAACGATCCCTTCAGAATGCTGACAGGGGAAGGGAGGGGAAGATGCGACTGGTAGTGGCATCATGCTGGAGGTGGCGAAAATGGCGGAGGATGATCCTTTGGATATGGAGGCTGGTGGGGTGAAAAGTGAGGACAAGGGGAACCCTGTCACGGTTCTGGGAGGGAGGGGAAGGGGTGAGGGTAGAGGTGCTGGTTGGGCCTCTGTTCCAGGAAGAAGCGGAGAGCCCTCAAACCATCCTGGTGGGGAATGGATCGGACACGGTTGAGGGCCCTGTCAACCACAGCGGGGGGAAATCCTCGGTTGAGGAAAAAGGTCATATCAGAAGCACCGTCATGGAAGGTAGCATCATCAGAGCAGATGCGTCGGAGACGGAGAAACTGGGAGAATGGAATGGAGTCCTTACAGGAGGTAGGGTGTGAAGAAGTGTAGTCGAGGTAGCTGTGGGAGTCGGTGGGCTTATAATGGCTATTGGTAGACAACCTATCCCCAGAGATGGAGACAGAGAAGTCGAGGAAGGGAAGGGAAGTGTCAGAGATGGACCATGTAAAGGTGAGAGAAGGGTGGAAATTGGAAGCAAAGTTTTCCAGTTCGGTGCAGGAGCAGTAAACGGCACCGATACAGTCATCAATGTACCGGAAAAAGAGTTGGGGGAGGGGGCCTGAGTAGGACTGGAACAAAGAATGCTCGACATATCCCACAAAAAGACAGGCATAACTAGGACCCATGCGGGTACCCATAGCGACACCTTTTACTTGAAGGAAGTGCGTGGAGTTGAAGGAGAAGTTGTTCAATGTGAGAACAAGTTCAGCCAGGTGGAGGAGGGTGGTGGTGGATGGGGACTGGTTGGGCCTCTGTTCCAGGAAGAAGCGGAGAGCCCTCAAACCATCCTGGTGGGGGATGGAGGTGTAGAGCGATTGGACGTCCAATCGATAGGATAAGCAGTCTGACAACTCCAACCCTGGAGGGGTTGAGAGATGTGATGAAGTGGAGTAGGGTGTCGTCAGCATGTGTGGATATGTCACTGAGGAGCAGCACGTAGATGAGAAATAGGACACAAGATCATACATAAAACGGATAGATTTAGTAATGTTGGAAAGACTGCGCACGTGCCCACATCTAGTGAATGAATAAATACTCTGATTTGCTGTGTGGGTTAGATTTGAGTTTTGCTTTGTGATCTGATAACTCGGTACCTGCAGCACATTACTGTCGGTGTGCAGCGTAACCCAGGTGTGTAACTGGTCAGTCCTGTGGAAGCAAATGCTTGTTCCCCTCATTGATTAATGGTGATTTGTCTATTCTGCAGACAACTCTAAGGTCACCTTGGACCACCGGACTGCCCACAAGAAGCTTGTCATAAGTAACCTCTACACCAGCCTGGCTATAGCAGACCAGCCACAGTCTTACCCTGACACACCCGAGAGGTTCTTCAACTGTTCCCAAGCACTGGGCCTGCAGAGTTTCACAAACGGCCGACGTTACTGGGAAGTGACCACCAATGGCAGCAGTTTCTGGGCGATTGGGATTGCATGCATTGGGATGGATCGGAGAGGTTCCAGAAGCCGGCTCGGGAGGAACCCACTGAGCTGGTGTGTGGAGAGTTTTGGCCAGAAGCTGTCAGCCTGGCATGGAGACCGGGAATTTATCCTGAGCGGAGCACAGCCCAGGGTGGTTGGGGTGTACCTGGACTTTGAGGCAGGGTTTGTGGCCTTTTATTCAGTCACTAATACGATGCTGCTGCTGTTCAAATACAAAGCTGACTTTCAGGGCCGTGTTTTCCCTGCTTTCTGGCTGTGTTCCAGTGGCACTAAGCTGACTCTGGGTCAGTAATCCTAAATGTTCCTACATTGTGGCTGTAGATCACTGCTCGGACGGATTCTCTGCATTTATTATATTGCTTCAAAAAAATATTGTTAGGAAAGTTTAAATATCAAATTTTGCGTTAATGCCATCAGGAGTGTGCTGGAGCTGCCCTGGGATTGTGTTGCTGCACTGCAATAGATCAACAGCAAGCAGTCTGAACACAGGGCGTGGGGTCGACCACCATTTATTACAGCAGTACTGAAAGTACTCCCCCACCAGGTAACACATCTCTTCCCCTGCTCCTCCCTCTCCTCTGGGTGTCAAGTTTGCAGGAGTTCCTCAGGGGTGTGTCCTAGACCCAACCATCTTCAGCTGCTTCATCGATGACCTTCCCTCCATTCATAAGGTCAGAAGTGGGATGTTCACCGTGCAATATTTAGCACCATTCACGACTCCTCAGATCGTGAAGCAGCCCATGTCTGCATGCAGCAAGACCTGGGCAACATTCAGGTTTGGGTGTCTATGTACAAATTCAGTCTACTGGAAGAAGAGGTTCTGGGGTGGGGTGTGGGGGAGGTGGGAGTGGTGGAAGGTCTGGGTGCAGGACAGGTGTCCCTGTAGGCATTGAGCTGTTGTGCTGCGGTGATGGGCCTGGGATCCAGGAGTAGCTGCTGCATCTCCCTCTCGTATGTTACCAAACTACCAGAGAAAAGCAGGAGCTGGCAGGGGTAGGGAAAAGAGAATGGAATTCATCTCAATTCTGTAGTAGTGAAGGAATTGCTGTTTTAAATGGCACCGAGTGTTGGTGTAGGAAACATTTCATGTTTTTCCATTAAAACCTTGAGTTTTAAGGATGGATATTTGAAAGGGGTCACCACTCTATTGCAGACTAGTTTCATAAGTCCACAACTTAGTTCTCACCCATCTTGAGCCTCTGATTTATCACCATTCAAGCTGTTAATCTGCACAATAGCCAGGAGTTCACCCCCTGCTGAACTCCACAAATTACTGTGCATGGTCACTGCAAGGCTGGTTATTTAGTGTCAGTTACAGTGCTGCCAGTTACTTAGTGCCTAGCTACTCCGGCTTGGTTTCCTCGTTGTATATTGTTAGTTATGACTGCCTGGTGATAGGTCTGCTGGCTCCCAGTGCTAATTATACTAGTACCTGGTTCTAGTTAAGCCACTGCCTGGTGCCAGCTGTACCAGTGTTATGCTGTTGCTTGGTAATGCCAGTACAGGTTCCAGCTACCTGGTGCCCTGTGCTAGCTGTAGTTCACAATTTGTATCAATGATTTAGAGGTTTGGAATCAAAAACACTTTCTAAATTTGCAGGTAACACCAAATTGGGGGATAGTTGATACTGAGGACGACTTCAGCTAATCATAAGAGGACATTATTTGTCTAGTCTGCAAATTTATTAATTGCCAATTGAGGTATTACGTTTTGGCAAAAATAAGGAGGTTGCATCTTAGTGAGAATCGAAGTGGTGCAGAGAAGCAAAGGAATCTGGGAGCACAAATGCACAACTCACTAAAAGGAATGACAGGTTAATAAGGCCATAAAAAAGCAAAGCGAGTACTAGGGTTCATCTCTACTTTTCAATTTTATCCCTCTCGAAAAGTTATGTTAAACTTGTATCAAACTTTGGTTGGACCACACCTGGAGGGCTGCATACAATTCTGGTTGCCATATTAATAAAAGATATTTACAAGGATGATACCAGAAAGGCGGGGGCCTCTGATCGAGAGGATGAACAGGCTGGGGGTGTCTCTTCAAAAAAAGAAGGCTGAGGGGTGACCTAATAGAGGTGTTTAAAATGATGAAAGGTTTTGATAGAGTGGATACAGAGAGAATGTTTCCACTTGTGGGGAAGAGCAGAACCAGAGGCCATCAATATAATATAGTCAGCAAGAAATCCAATCGGGAATTTAGAATAAACTTCGTTACCCAGAGAATGGTGAGAATGTGGAACTCACTACCATAGGGAGTGGGGGAGAGGAACAGTATTGATGCATTTACGGGAAAGCTGAATGAGCAGTTGAGGGAGAAGGGAGTAGAGGGTTACAATGATAATGAGGAAAAACAGGAGAAGGTTTGATTGGAGCATCACCACTGGCATGAACTGGTCAAATGGCCTTCTCGTGCTGTATATCCTATGTAATTATACTGGTGATAGTTATGGCAGTGCCCATTGCTTGTTAGGCCAATGCTGGTTACTCCTGCTAACTGTCTTGTCTGCAGCAGTGAAATGGTGTGGGTTTATAATCCGGTGTGGTGTTGAGGGGCCATTTGTGAATCTACCACTGCTCCAAAACCTTGTTCATGTGTTGATGACCCTGCTTGATGTGGGTGCTCATGGGCGCAGTG
Organism: Heterodontus francisci; assembly: GCF_036365525.1. NCBI lineage: Eukaryota > Metazoa > Chordata > Chondrichthyes > Heterodontiformes > Heterodontidae > Heterodontus > Heterodontus francisci. Next base: position 77,634,949 of record NC_090396.1, on the reverse strand, counting down.
GGCAGAGCCACATCAACACTGACCAGATTGCCACATGTTAATATTGAGGGCACTCATTCTTAAACTCATAATCTCTTTCAAAAAATATAAAAAGTCTTATGGTTTGTTGATTGCTCCTTGGGCTTTTCTATTCTCATTGTAATGCTTTTCGCATCTGGAAAAGGTTGGGATGAAATGGGAGGGATTGAAATATCCATGTTTTCATTTCAGCTTCAGTCTATGCAACTGTGCAACTTCTTAGTAATGAGAGCATTTCTTTAGCACTTTCCAGGACCGCAGGGTGTCCTAAAGCACTTCATAATCAGTTAAGTACAGTGTGATCAATCATGTAAATGTGGCAGCCAATGTGCGCATGGCAAGATCCCAAAAACAGCAGAGAGAATGACCAGAAATTCTTCCTTTTAAGTGATGTTAATTGAGGGATAATTATTGGCTTCAGGACCCTGGGGAGAGCCATACCCTACCCAGAGTGTAGTAATCTGACCAATCCCCTGTGAGAGGCTGAGTTGCCACAAAGTTGGTCCAGACACTTAACAGTGAGCATGGTCAGTGTGTTTATTGGGTGTGCTGTGTAATGTACATGTGGAAGGGATAACTCTCTGGGGCCTGTCTTCATTCTGATTAATGATGCTTAGTCACTGCTGTTGCAGTCTGATCATTCCACATTCTTTACTTGCAACTCATCGTGTAAGACTCAATAAATGTTCCAATGCAAATTGTGCTACTGCTTTGTGTCACGGGGGTGGTCTACGGTGTACTGGACAGGCAGTCAGACCCCATCAATTACATTGTCATTGCCACTTTCATTCTGCAACAACAGCAATTTGAGAGTGTGGCAGTGAAGTGGATCAGCAAGGAAAGTTAATTGTGACCTGCCAAAGAAACATTTACAAGCCCAGGAACAGCCTCACATCTGTCATCCTTGCTGCAAGCCAACACACTTGTTCAGTCAGCTGTTTCTGTTTCCTCACAGGAGGTAGCAATCAATTCCCCACACTTTCTCCATCTGTTTCCTGAGTGCTAATATATTACACACGGGTACAGGTGCCGTGGGTGCTCTGGTATCTCCCTAAATGACTACATTGTTTGTGTTTGACTCAGACCATGAGTTCTGGTGAATGGGGCGGGGGTAGTTCAGGGATAATCTTGGGTTATAGATTGTACATGGGTTTTAAGTCCAAGTGGGGAAGACTGTGTTGCTGGGTCAGTGAGATTCTAGTCCAACAAGGAAAACAAACATTAAAATAAAAGCAAAATACTGCAGATGCTGGAAATACTCAGCAGGTCTGACAGCTTCTGTGGCGAGAGAAAGAGTTAACGTTTCAGGTCAGTGACCTTTCAGAACTGTTTCTATTAACTCTTTTTCTCTCCACAGATGCTGCCAGACCCGCTGAGTATTTCCAGCATTTCTTGTTTTTATTTTATATTATATAGGAAAGAAAACCTTGTTTGATTTAATTCTGGGAAATGAATTTGAGTAGGATAACTGGGAAGCTGCCTCAGAGTATTAAACTGATACCTTTCCAACAAAACCCAGCAGAAGGGCCTCTCAAAAGTGTTTATCTTTTGCCCTAGAACTTCAACCAATCCAGTAGTAGTTTGAGGTATGGGGAAAAACTGATCAACCAATAACATGCCACGAGGCAGTTTCACTTTGATTTAACATTTGTTAAACTTTGACCCACAAACTCTCTCCCTTCCCACATCCTCACCCCATTCTGATAGGATAATTATCTGAAAAGATTAGCTGGGTTGCTCTTGCAGAGAACTGGCCTGGATACGATGGGCTGAATGGCCTGCTCTGTTGTAATTCTATTACTCAATCCCTTGCCCGTCAGTCTATCTGCAGGTGGTAGGGGTTGATCCTCCTCTCCCTGGCTCAGTTATTGCTCAATGCCAGTGAATAGGAAATCTCTCCCTTCATCCCACACTGCTGTCGGCTATTGAAGAGTATTGATAATGTCCCTGCCAGTGGTCCCACTGCTCCAAACGTGCCCATTCTTTGCCAGATGGTGGGCAGTGATGTGGGAACAACTGATATAGACAAACCATTTTACAACCTGAAACCTAGTAAATACAGTTCATTTCCCCGCTGACTCTCTCCCCGACACACACACACTGTCTCTCTTTGTTTGATTGGAATGTTTTGATGTCCCTGAGCAGACAGTGAAGGGTAGAGGGGAGGGGCTGAGTGGGAGGAGGTGTGAGTGAGAGGGTGGGTACCTAGCTCTGAGTTGGTGCCTGTGGACAGTTTAGAATCCGGGGCGGCGGTGGCGTACTGGTATTGTCACGAATGGTAACCCAGAAACCCAGGGTATTGCTCTGGAGCCATGGGTTTGAATCCAATTAATAAATCTGGAATTTAAAGCTAGTCTAAAGGCCATGAAGCCATTGTCGAAAAAACCCATCTGGTTAACTAATGTCCTTCAGGGAAGGAAATCTGCTGTCCTTACCTGGTCTGGCCTACATGTGACTCCAGATCCACAGCAATGTGGTTAACTCTTAACTGCCCTCTGAAATGGCCTAGCAAGCCACTCAGTTCAAGGGCAATTAGGGATGGACAATAAATGCTGGCCTGACCTGCGACGCCCACATCCCATGAATGAATAAGAAAAAATCCGAGTGGAAGGGTTTGTTTCTTCTGGGACTGAATTTGTGACATCACTGAGAAAATGAAACACCCTCGGGACAGGAACACCGGCAGGGGGGGAAATGTCCAGACTCCGCCGGGAGAACCATCAAGCTGATGGTTGACTGTCTCGATTTAGTGCCAGGCCACAGCATCACACTACAAAGCAGAGCCCAGACTGAGTTCAGAAGGAAGGCCCTGGCATTTCATTATGAGCTGATCAACCAGAGTAGGCAGCTCTACGCTAGATGGTAAGTTATACTTGGGGGCCACACGGGGACTCTGGAGATCACTGTCAATGCAAATCTTCCTTTAAATATTCTCTCCCCAACTCGTAGGATACTATCTCATGCACCAAATACCAGCACTCAAATCTGGATTAAACCACACCAATCAAATGAGCATAGAGGCATAGAATGGTTACAGCACAAAAGGAGGCCATTTGGCCCATCGTGTCCATGCTGGCTCTCAGCAATAATAACTCAGCTAATCCCACTCCCCTACAAATTTTTTCTCTTCAGATAACTATCCAGTTGTCTTTTTAAAGTAGTGATTGAATCTGCCTCCACCACACACTCAGGCAGTGTATTCCAGATCCTAAACACTCACTGAACCTGCCTCCACCACACTCTCCGGCAGTGTATTCCAGATCCTAAACACTCACTGAACCTGCCTCCAACACACTCTCAGGCAGTGCATTCCACATCCTAAACACTCACTGAACCTGCCTCCACCACACTCTCAGACAGTGCATTCCAGATCCTAAACACTCACTGAACCTGCCTCCACCACACTCTCAGACAGTGTATTCCAGATCCTAAACTCTCACTGAACCTGCCTCCACCACACTCTCAGACAGTGTATTCCAGATCCTAAACTCTCACTGAACCTGCCTCCACCACACTCTCAGGCAGTGTATTCCAGATCCTAAACACTCACTGAACCTGCCTCCACCACACTCTCCGGCAGTGTATTCCAGATCCTAAACTCTCACTGAACCTGCCTCCACCACACTCTCAGGCAGTGTATTCCAGATCCTAAACACTCACTGAACCTGCCTCCACCACACTCTCAGGCAGTGTATTCCAGATCCTAAACACTCACTGAACCTGCCTCCACCACACTCTCCGGCAGTGCATTCCAGATCCTAAACACTCACTGAACCTGCCTCCACCACACTCTCAGACAGTGCATTCCAGATCCTAAACACTCACTGAACCTGCCTCCACCACACTCTCAGACAGTGCATTCCACATCCTAAACACTCACTGAACCTGCCTCCACCAAACTCTCAGACAGTGCATTCCAGATCCTAAACACTCACTGAACCTGCCTCCACCACACTCTCAGACAGTGCATTCCACATCCTAAACACTCACTGCATTTTAAAAAGTTTTTCCTCATGCATCCATTACTTCTTTTGCCAAAAATCTTAAATCAGTGACCTCTGGTTCTCAACTTCCACCAATGGGAACAGTTTCTTCCTCTTCACTCTGTCTCGACTCCTTATGTGAACACCTTTTATCAAATCTCCTCTCAACCATCTCAAAGGAGAACAGTCCCAACTTCTCCAATCTATCCATGTTCTTGTGAATCTTTTCTGCACTCTCTCCAAATCCTTTACATCCTTCCTAAAGTGTGGTGCTCAGAATTGGACACAATACTCTGAGGCCAAATCAGTGTTTTATACCAATTTATCAGAACCTCCTTGTTCTTTATGCCCCTATTTATAAAGCCCAGGATCTCATATGCTGTAACAGCTTTCTCAACCTGCCCTGCAACCTTCAATGATTTGTGCACATATACCCCCAGGTCCCTCTGCTCCTGCACCCCTTAATTCATATTGCCTTTCCTTGTTCGACCAAAATGCATCACTTCATACTTCTCTGAATTAAATTTCATCTCCCATGTGTCCACCCTTTCCATCATCCTGTCTATCACTATCCTCCCTCCTCACAGTTCACAATACTTCCAAGGTTTGAGTCATCTGCAGATTTTGAAATTGTGTCCTGCACACTCAAGTCATTAATATAGATCAAGAAAAGCAGGGGTCCCAACACCAACCCCTGGGGAACTCCACTACATACCTTCCTCCAGTCTGAAAAACAACCATGTGCCACTACTCTCTGTTTCCGGTCACTCAGCCAATTTTGTAGCTATGCTGCTACTGTCTCTCTTATTCCATGAGCTATAACATTGCTGACAAGCCTGTGTGGCATTTTATCAAATTCCATTTGGAAGTCCCCGTACACCACAGCAACAAAAACTCAAACAAATAAAAGCAAAATACTGTGGATGCTGGAAATCTGAAATAAAAACAAGAAATGCTGGAAATACTCAGCAGGTCTGGCAGCATCTGTGGAGAGAGAAGCAGAGTTAATGTTTCAGGTCAGTGACCTTTCATCAGGTCAACAGGTTAACAAATCTGTGCTGGCTTTCCTTAATTAATCCACACTTGTCCAAGTAACTGGTAATTTTGTCCCAGATGATGGTTTCTAAAAGCTTTCCCACCATCACCATTTAGTTCCTTTGTTCAGTTTTCTTCCATCCCAACTGATCTACTGCGCTTACAATGATCAAGTCCATGTTCTCCATCAATCAGACATTTCTATCAAGGGCAACTGTGTTTGATGAAAACATTTTGGGAAATGTTTAAAATGTGTCCTCCTTTCACTGCTCCTTTCTCTCCCCCACCAGCTTTTAGTCTCTCTTTCCCCTGGTCTCTGCCCAACTCGCTTTGCCCCCTCCATCACTCACCATCTTCCTCTGTTGACTCCCTCTGGTAGGAAACCATTTAAGAAACAATTGGATAGATGAACCAAGATGCCTCAGTACTGAATGTCTATGTTTCACTGTCCCTGCATGTCTAAGTGTGCTTGTATACCAGTCTGTTTGCATGTGTGCCTATGCCTGAATTTGTTTGTGGCAGTGAATCTGTGGGACACACATGCATGTGGCTGAATTGCTGAACATTTCTCAGTTCCCATAGCGTTTCTGCCACAATAGCTCAGGTTAAGAAGTTTATCCTGGAAAATACTTTTCCTATTTTTCTGTATTTGTTACTCCCGCTAGCTCTGGCTGCTTCGTGTATCCTACAAGTTACTGGATTTAAACTCAACAGAAACTACAGCAAAAGGTTTCCCTCTGTCTGAGGGAGCTGGAGGTTGGTTGCACAGGCAATATCGCACAGACAGATGGGGACCCTCCCACTCTACAGCTCATGACGAGTCCATCTCAGCTGATGATATTTTGTCAACGTATCTGGGGTGTTTTCATTAAACCCTTTCATTTCACTCAATTTGTTCTTTGTGCATCAGCTGAACCTGTCAAAGGAAGCACAACAGGAAGATACCTCACTAAATGATGGATCTAGCTTTTGCAGAGAATAGAATGGTCAACCAGAAACCACTGGGACAGTTCAGGCTCAAAGCACCAAGCAGAATACTGTGGCTGTGGGAGATTAAATTGGTGGTTAGAGTCCAGGATAGGGGAGAGTGTACATGGGCTTTGGGGAAAATGGGTTACGTTAAAGTTAAAGTTGGAAGTTTTGGGTCCTGTTCATGTTTTCTTGACCATGACACACAAACAAAACAATGATGCAGGACAGATATAACCACTCCATCAGGGAGGGAGCTTTCCCCAAATTTATTTCACATTATTGATATCACAATGTTTGACCACATTCAGCACTGTTGATCTTCCCACCCCAGTTACACAAATTACATCACACAGAATGAGAACACTCAATATTACAGGGTCCAGAAGCAGGGGGATAACACTGACACACTTGTAAACAGAATATCTCAACTAAGTGAAAGATACAGGAGCTGGTTAGAAAGCAACACTGGTCACACCGAACCACTCATTGCATCTCAGTGTATCAGGATAAGACCACACGGCAACAGCAGAGCTCCCACCCGGGACAAGGGATAAAATGCAGATTGGACCTGTCTCAGCTCTGCTTTACCACGAAAGCCACACACCAAAGGATGAAGATCAGCATCTCTATCTAACCTGTCACTCGACCCTTAAAAACTACCTCTCTGACCAAGCTTTTAGTCACTTGTTCCATTATCTCCTTATGTGGCTCGGTATCAAATTTTGTTCGATAATCATTCCTGTAAAGTAGATTGGAACATTTTACTAGGTTAAAGGCGCTATATAAATGGAAGTAGTTGTTAGTTAGCCAGTCAGTCAGTCAGTGCTGACCTGCAACTCTGACACTCCCAGCTATCACCAGTGCAGGGCAGATTCCTTAAATAAAAGACAGTGGATTAACCAATAACAAGGATGACAGTAAACAGCCATAGTGCAACACTTGACAAAGTTCAGAACCAGTGCAAACACAGCAAGGCGAGAAATAAACAGTAAACCACATCAATAGAAAGATCCAGAAACAACTTCAAAAACAGTCAGGGGGAGGGGCTAATGGGAATTTGACTACCCAATCACTTTGTTCTGGTGGGGACTAAACAGTCATGCGATGTAAAAGAGACCTGTGAATTGGATCAAGTGAATGAGCATGTGGGGAGCACAGACAGAAATCTGATTGCTCTGTTTTTGGTGACTTTTGTACTCAGTGACATCACGTACGTCAATACAGACACCACCAGTGTCCCATCAAACACTCCCAGGACAGGTACAGCACGGAGTTAGATACAGAGTAAAGCTCCCTCTACACTGTCCCATCAAACACTCCCAGGACAGGTACAGTACGGGGTTTGATACAGAGTAAAGCTCCCTCTACACTGTCCCATCAAACACTCCCAGGACAGGTACAGCACGGGGTTAGATACAGAGTAAAGTTCCCTCTACACTGTCCCATCAAACACTCCCAGGACAGGTACAGCATGGGGTTAGATACAGAGTAAAGCTCCCTCTACACTGTCCCCATCAAACACTCCCAGGACAGCTACAGTACGGGGTTAGATACAGAGTAAAGCTCCCTCTACACTGTCCCCATCAAATACTCCCAGGACAGGTACAGTACGGGGTTAGATACAGAGTAAAGCTCCCTCTACACTGTCCCCATCAAACACTCCCAGGACAGGTACAGTACGGGGTTAGATACAGAGTAAAGCTCCCTCTACACTGTCCCATCAAACACTCCCAGGACAGGTACAGTACGGGGTTAGATACAGAGTAAAGCTCCCTCTACACTGTCCCCCATCACACACTCCCAGGCCAGGTACAGTACGGGGTTAGATACAGAGTAAAGCTCCCTCTACACTGTCCCATCAAACATTCCCAGGACAGGTACAGTACGGGGTTAGATACAGAGTAAAGCTCCCTCTACACTGTCCCATCAAACACTCCCAGGACAGGTACAGTACGGGGTTAGATACAGAGTAAAGCTCCCTCTACACTGTCCCCATCAAACACTCCCAGGACAGGTACAGCACGGGGTTAGATACAGAGTAAAAAAAAAACAGGGCTTAGATGCAGAGTAAAGCTCCCTCTACACTGTCCCCATCAAACACTCCCAGGACAGGTACAGCACGGGGTTAGATACAGAGTAAAAAAAAAACAGGGCTTAGATGCAGAGCAAAGCTCCCTCTACACTGTCCCCATCAAACACTCCCAGGGCAGGTACAGCATGGGGTTAGATACAGAGTAAAGCTCCCTCTACACTGTCCCCATAAAACACTCCCCAGACAGGTACAGCACGGGGTTACATACAGAGTAAAGCTCCCTCTACACTGTGCTAACAAGGTGCCACAGCCCTAACCATGGACAATTTCTCTCTCTCTCGCTCTGGTGTTGCCCTACTGTATTGCCAGTCACTGTACAGTCCAGGTTGGGGGGAAGAGAGAGTAGGGGTGGCAGGCGATGTTGGTGTTTCCAACAGAAGCAGATGCTGATCAGGAGTTGGGCTGCATCTGACTTGATTTGGGCCTGTTATTGGCAGCAATGGTGATTTCATCCCACCAGCAGGGGCTGGACTTGAACTCTCATCCCAGAGAACATGACCCGTGTTTGAGCCAGTCTGTCCTGAATTCTCACGGTCTCAGTTTACTCCTCTTCTCAGTAACTGTGAATGGAGATGGGAGTGCGGCACCAGTAACTGTGAATGGAGATGGGAGTTGTGCTGAACCAAACATTAAGCGAGCTGAGCAAATCTCTCGCAGATGCTGTCAGCGGTTTTCCCCATCCTAATCCCCCGCGCCCCTCCATTATCTCACAGGGATTGAGTTCCCCCATCGCTCGAGTCTGACATTTCAGAGCATAAGATGCAGGCGCTGTGCTCTCCCTGCACCAATCACCGAGAGGAACAAACCACTCTGGTAAAGTGCATCTTCCTCAGTTTGGAGAGAGCTGCCAGTGAACCAGCTTGTACAGGATCCCTCTCAACCCACCCCCATTCCCTCCACCCCAACCCCACAAACAGCTGAGGCCTCAGCTTTCCTCTCTGCCTTGCTCTGGCTCAGAAACACTCAGTAGATCATCCTGCAGCTGCAGGCTTGGGGGGGAAATCATCAGTGCATGGGTTTTGTGAGTGATCACAACTGTACATGGCCCCTGAACCCAGGGTTCACCATCCACCTGCATCGGCATCACCGAACTCTTCAGTGTCAGCTGGGAGAAAGAGGGAAAAAAAAAAGAGGGAAAACAGGGATTAAACCTCAGCAAAACAACTGCATCACCGTTCCCCCCCCACCCCCCAACCCCACCGCCCCCTAACCACACCCCTAACCCCACCCCCCACACCCCTAACCCCACAAAACACTGCATGCTCTCTATCCATATAGACTAGCTCACAGCAAGGAGTCAATGATCAGGAAAAGGAAGTTTGGGTGATTTTTCCCCTGGGCACTGCGGCCATTGGCTGTTCCCGCTCGGAGGGTCCATGTACTTACCCTTACTGTGTGTGCCTGTCCCAGACGCACCGGATTGGCCAGTTTCACATGGATTTGAGCACAATGGAATGAGCCATAAACACCAACCACTTCCAATAGGCCGTCATTATGGCTACAAGGTAAACAAACTCAATAAAAGGGGATGTCCCACAAAACATCGGCATTTCTGATCAAGGAATGTATTTCCAATAATATTAAAACTGCCTGCATAAATTTGTTGTGTCAACACTTTGTTTTATAAATCCCAATGCCCATGTAAACATGTCACACTGGCAGTGCCTCAGTTTTACACCTTTCAAGTCCTCAGCCGGCTGAAAAACTTCATCACTGCAACCAAATCAAACCTGCTTCTCAAAGTTCCCCACATCTTGCTATTTAGTTATAAGCCATTACATCAAAACTAAGTTTACAAGGACAGATGTTGGCCCTCAACCTGAAATGTTAATTGTTTTCCTCTACAGATGCTGCCCGACCTGAATACTTCCAGCATTTTTTGTTTTTATTTCAGATTTCCGGAATCTGCAGTATTTTGCTTTTGTAATGGATATGGGGACTGATCAATAGCTGCTCAAATTAAACTCATCCTCAGCCCAATTGCTGCAGATTCTCTGCAAGACACCAGGATTAAATACAGGTCATAAAATGTCCTAGCAGTCCCATTTATCCTTCCTGTCCTGTGTCACGCTCACACATGGAAAAAAACAAATCCAAAAATGGACACTTCTCCTGGAAAAACAAGATGGAGTCGAGAGCTCAGGTGACCTCATCCTGTACTGCCAAATACACATGGAACCTACAAGAACCCTGAGCCAATCTTCATGTCTGGACCAGCCTTGGAGAAGGCATTAAAATCTTAAAATGTAAATAGCCCATTCTGTGTTAATGGCTATGTCTCCAACAAATTGGGTTAACAATGGCATTGCAGACATGGTGTCTCCAAATTCAAACTCAAGAGAATGGGCGACCCCTTATTTTTAAACAGTGACCCCTAGTTCTAGATTCTCTCACAAGGGGAAACATCCTTTCCCCATCCACCCTGTCAAGACCCCTCAGGATCTTATGCTTCAATCAAGTTGCCTTTTACTCTTCTAAACTCCAGCGGATACAAGCCTAGCCTGTCCAATCTTTCCTCATAAAATAGCCCGCCCATTCCAGGTATTAGTCTAGTAAACCTTCTCTGTTCTGCCTCCAACGCATTTACATCCTTCCTTAAATAAGGAGACCAATACTGTACAAAGTACTCCAGATGTAGTCTCACCAATGCCTTGCATTGCTGAAGCATAACCTCCCTACTTTTGTATTCAATTCCCCTCGCAATAAACAATAACATTCTATGAGCTTTCCTAATTACGTGCTGTACCTGCAGACTAACCTTTTGCGATTCATGCACTAGGACACCCAGATCTGCATCTCAGAGCTCTGCAATCTCTCACCATTTAGATAATATAATTTTTTTTTATTCTTCCTACCAAAGTGAACAATTTCACACTTTCCCACATTATACTCCATTTGCCAGGTCTTTGCCCACTCACTTAACCTATCTATATCCTTTTGAAGCTTCCTTATGTCCTCTTCACAGCTTACTTTCCTATCTTTATGTCATCAGCAAATTTAGCAACCATACCTTCGTTCCCTTCAGCTAAGTCATTTATATAAACTGTAAAAAGTTGAGGCCCCAGCACAGATCCCTACAAGTAGGCAGTGACTGGAAGTGGCTTTGAACTCCATACCGGAGACATTATAGCAGGGTTTCCGACATTGACTGAGAAACCACAGAACAAAGTCTACAACAACGCGGTCACCCTCCTGAAACTTTCCAAGTTTTGTCTTCAGTGATCCAGGAAAAGGGAAAAACGGACCTGCACTATTTATTTAAATCTTCACCCATCCCCCCACAATGGGGAAGAATGCAAGGTTTACAGTGAATTCTTAAAAAAACATTCTAATCTCTATCTTTTGTGTGTGTAGGAGAATGGGTGAAGTTGGGAATATTTTTATTTTATTTATTTTATTTAGAGATACAGCACTGAAACAGGCCCTTCGGCCCATCGAGTCTGTGCCGACCATCAACCACCCATTTATACTAATCCTACATTAATCCCATTACCCTCTCACATCCCCACCTTCCCTCAATTTCCCTACCATCTATCTATACTAGGAACAATTTACAATGGCCAATTTACCTATCAACCTGCAAGTCTTTGGCTGTGGGAGGAAACTGGAGCACCCGGAGAAAACCCACACGGTCACAGGGAGAACTTGCAAACTCCACACAGGCAGTACCCAGAATTGAACCCGGATCGCTGGAGCTGTGAGGCTGTGGTGCTAACCACTGCGCCACTGTGCCACCCCAACGGGTATTGTATAATAAACATTGATCTTTCTTGAAAACGAGTCAGTCATTTGTCTGATTGTCGATCGTTAAAACGCTCAGGGGCTAAAAGACATTTCTAACAAAAATGTTGTCTATGGTGAGCTGGGAAAGGGAAACCACCCCCATCATTTCCCACCTATCTGTATTGAATCTGAAATTGTTCCTCACTATGGAATTGATGGAATATTCTGCATTATCCCAACTCATGCTGTTTTGTCCTGAGGGTACCTCTGATCAGACTTCAGTCAGGATCCTCACAAATGGCGCTGACTGGGATGTTGTGTGGAAATGGAGGGTGACATCACATCTGTGACAGTCACTCTCTGCATCCAGCTGTTTCCTCTGTCACAATCAAATGAACGACTGTCATTGGTAACAGTTGTGCAATGAGGTATCAACACTTCTCGTTACAAGGACTTTCTCACAGCACTTTAGAAGATAAACAAATTGTTTCTGCTCAAACACCGCTGCCCGTTTTGTATTCACAATCTTTGGCCAGAATGGTTAGGTAAGCATATAGCTGAAATTTGTAGTGAGCTAGCCAATCTAACACAATGTTCAAGATGAGACTGCACAAGTAGATAAAGGAAAAAGTTGAAGCAGCACAGACAGAGCAGATAAATGTGACAGTTAAAGGCTGACATGGACTGGGTGCAGTGACTAGCCTGCTTCCATGTTTAATTTTTTTGTATTCTGAAAGAGAGTAGGTGAGAAAGAGAGAGACACCCTTCCAACTACTAGTCTGCTCTTCAACAAAAGGAAAACTCTAGCCAGACCAGGCTTCTGAATAGTCTGGACCCAGTTACTCTCACCCCCATACTTCCCCATCACTATCCTGTGATGTCCCAGTGCAGTCCCAGGCTCCAAGATCTGATGTAAACAAATTAGCATCAGTGGATGATGTTTAGGGCCTGACCTTAACTCTGCAAGTGGGTGGGTTTTGAATGTGTTAAAATCTCACTCTGTCACAATGTGATGCTACTCTGCCATTTTAATCTTTCAATGTATCTGTGAACCTTCCTTCTGGAACACAAACAGGAGGAGGCCATTCAACCCCTCGAGCCGGTTCTGCCATGCAATTTGATCTTGACAGATCTGTATCTTAACTCCATCTTTCTGCCTTGGTTCTGTATGCATAATATCCTTAACCCAACAAAAATCTACCAACTTCAGTTTGGAAATTTTCAATTCACCCTCAGCCTCAACAGCTTTTTGGGGTGGGAAGAGAGTTCCAGATTTCCACTCCCCTTGTGTGAGGAAGTGTTTCCTGACATCACCCCTGAATGGCTGGGCTCAAATTTGAAGGTTCTGCTCCTTGTTCTGGACCCCCCTCTGCCCCCAGCACCCACCCCCACCAGAGGAAATAGCTTCTCTTTATCTACCCTAACAAACCCTTTAATCATCTTAAACACCGCGATTAGTTCCCCCATCAATCATCTAAACTCTACAGGCCTAGTCTGGACAGCCTTTCCTCACCTTTTAACCCTGCTATCATTCTGGTAAGTCTGCGGTGCACCCCGTCCAAAGGCAGAAGGAGGAATATGGGGAGTGGGCGGGAAAGTGGAGTACAGCTCGAGGACCAGCTACGATCATATTGAATGGCAGAACAGGCTCAATGGGACAAACTGCCTGTTCCTGCCCCTATTTCTTCTGTTGCTACCCTTCCTGAGATGCTGTGATCAGGACTAAACGCAGTACTTCAGAATGCAGTCTAAACAGAGCTGGTCCAAGAAGGGCAAAGATCAGCCAGGCCCCAAAACTCTCAACTCTTTCCTTTCCTGCCCAGAGTTCCTGCCTGAATTTGGAACTGGCAGCAAGTTTAAGAAAACTGGATTTTTAAAAATGGCTGAAAATTAGTGACATTTTTCCAGCCAACTGAAATCCCGAGGAGTGAATCCCAGCGGGGTAAGTTCCTTGTCCCAGGGTCGGAAATTGACAACCAGGCGAGTAAACACATTGGCAGCGTGGGATAGCGTTAACAGCACCCAGCTGCCATGGTGACGGGTAAAGTGAGCTTGTGGATCCGCTTTAACTGTCTCTATTTGGTGCTGGGTTTTTCCAGACTGAAGAAATTAATTTTCGAGATGTCAATAAACGAACGTTTTGCAACTAATGAAGGAACGGTGACTAATGCCCAGGCACTGACTTCAAACCCATAACTACCACGGAAGGGGTTGACACTGGCCAAGGCTGACCTCTGCTGGGCTCCAATCACATTGCCAGACAGATTTCAGCTCAATATTTACACTGACCCTGTAACACACTCCCCTTAGCTCCCAGAACACATTTACCAATTCTGCTTTTTACTGAAGAATACTGTAACATTTGAGATTCTTTTTTCACATTCCTTTCTTGCTTTACTGCTCCATTAATCACCATACTTATTTTCTCATACTTAAGAATTTAAATTTTTTGGAACCTCAATTTATCCAAACAAACAGAACTGTTACAGCACAGGAGGCGGCCAATCGGCCAGCAGTGTTTGCACTGGCTCTCCAAAAGGAGCAATTTACCTACTGCCACTCCCCTGCCTTCTCCCCATAACCCTGCACATTCTTCCTTTTCAAAAAGCAATCCAATTCCCTTTTGAATGCTTCAATTGAACCTGCTTCCACCACGTTCTCAGGCAGCGCATTCCAGACCTTAACCACTCGCTGTGTGAAAAAGTTTTTCATGTCACTTTTTTTTCTTTTGCCAATTACCTTAATTCTGTGCCCTCTCGTTCTCCATCCTTTCACGAGTGGGAACAGTTTCTCTCTATCTACTCTGTCCAGACCCATGATTTTGAATATCTCTTTCAAATCTACTCTTAGCCTTCTCTTCTCCAAGGTAAACAAGCCCTGACACTCTTTCTCTCTCTCTCTCTCTCCCCCCCCCCCCCCCGAAGGCCCCGACACTCTCTCTCTCTCTCTCTCCCTTCCCCGAAGGCCCTGACACTCTTTCTCTCCCTCTCTCCCCGCTGAAGGCACTGACACTCTTTCTCTCTCCCCCGAAAGCCCTGACACTCTCTTTCCCCCGAAGGCCCTGACACTCTTTCTCTCCCTCTCTCTCCCCCGAAGGCCCTGACACTCTTTCTCTCTCTCTCCCCTGAAGGCCCTGACACTCTTTCTCTCTCTCTCCCCTGAAGGCCCTGACACTCTTTCTCTCTCTCTCCCCCGAAGGCCCTGACACTCTTTCTTTCTCTCTCTCTCTCTCTCTCTCGGCCGACACTCACACTCTCTCTCTCCCCCCCGAAGGCCCTGACACTCACTCTCTCTCTCGAAGGCCCTGACACACTCTCTCTCCCCCGAAGGCCCTGACACACTCTCTCTCTCTCTCTCTCTCTCCCCCGAAGGCCCTGACACTCACTCTCTCCCCTCCGAAGGCCCTGATACTCTTTCTTTCTCGCTCTCTCTCCCCCGAAGGCCCTGACACTCTCTCTCTCTCCCCCGAAGGCCCTGACACTCTCTCTCTCGCCCGAAGGCCCTGACACTCTCTCTCTCTCTCTCTCCCCCGAAGGCCCTGACACTCTTTCTTTCTCGCTCTCTCTCCCCCGAAGGCCCTGACACTCTCTCTCTCTCTCTCCCCCCCGAAGGCCCTGACACTCTCTCTCTCTCTCTCTCCCCCGAAGGCCCTGACACTCACTCTCTCTCTCGAAGGCCCTGACACACACTCCCCCGAAGGCCCTGACACTCTCTCTCTCTCCCGAAGGCCCTGACACACTTTCTCTCTCGCTCTCTCTCCCCCGAAGGCCCTGACACTCTTTCTTTCTCGCTCTCTCTCCCCCGAAGGCCCTGACACTCTCTCTCTCTCTCCCCCCCGAAGGCCCTGACACTCTCTCTCTCCCGAAGGCCCTGACACTCTCTCTCTCTCTCTCTCCCCCGAAGGCCCTGACACTCCTTCTTTCTCGCTCTCTCTCCCCCGAAGGCCCTGACACTCTTTTTCTCTCTCTCCCGAAGGCCCCGACACTCTTTCTCTCTCTCCCCCGAAGGCCCTGACACTCTTTCTCTCTCTCTCTCTCTCCCCCGAAGGCCCTGACACTCTTCCTCTCTCTCTCTTCCTTCCCACCCACCCCCCGAAGCCCCTGACACACTCACTCTCTCCCTCCCTCTTCCCCCTGAAGGCCCTGACACACTCTCTCTCCCCCGAAGGCCCTGACACTCTTTCTCTCTCTCCCCCCCGAAGGCCCTGACACTCTCTCTCTCTCCCCCGAAGGCCCTGACACTCTCTCTCTCTCTCTCTCCCCCGAAGGCCCTGACACTCACTCTCTCTCTCGAAGGCCCTGACACACTCTCCCCCGAAGGCCCTGACACTCTCTCTCTCTCTCCCGAAGGCCCTGACACACTTTCTCTCTCGCTCTCTCTCCCCCGAAGGCCCTGACACTCTTTCTTTCTCGCTCTCTCTCCCCCGAAGGCCCTGACACTCTCTCTCTCTCTCTCTCCCCCGAAGGCCCTGACACTCTCTCTCTCTCTCTCTCTCTCCCCCGAAGGCCCTGACACTCTCTCTTTCTCTCTCTCTCTCCCCGAAGGCCCTGACACTCTCTCTCTCCCGAAGGCCCTGACACTCTCTCTCTCTCTCTCTCTCTCTCTCTCCCCCGAAGGCCCTGACACTCCTCCTTTCTCGCTCTCTCTCCCCCGAAGGCCCTGACACTCTTTTTCTCTCTCTCCCGAAGGCCCCGACACTCTTTCTCTCTCTCCCCCGAAGGCCCCGACACTCTTTTTCTCTCTCTCTCTCTCTCCCCGAAGGCCCTGACACTCTTTCTCTCTCCCCTGAAGGCCCTGACACTCTTTCTCTCTCTCTCTCTCCCCCGAAGGCCCTGACACTCTTTCTCTCTCTCTCTCCCGAAGGCCCTGACACTCTCTCTCTCTCTCTCTCTCTCTCCTGAAGGCCCTGACACTCTTTCTCGCTCCCCCGAAGGCCCTGACACTCTCTCTCTCTCGCTCTCCCCCGAAGGTCCTGACACTCTTTCTCTCTCTCTCTCTCTCTCAGGCCCTGACACTCTTTCTCTCTCTCTCTCTCGAAGGCCCTGACACTCTTTCTCTCTCTCTCTCTCTCTCCCCCCCCGAAGGCCCTGACTCTCTCTCTCTCTCCCGAAGGCCCTGACACTCTTCCTCTCTCTCTCTTCCTTCCCCCCCACCCCCCGAAGCCCCTGACACACTTACTCTCTCCCTCCCTCTTCCCCCTGAAGGCCCTGACACACTCTCTCCCTCCCTCTCTCCCCTCTGAAGGCCCTGACCTCCCTTCCCCTCCCTCCCCTGAAGGAGCTCTCTCGCTCCCCACCACCCCCCCCTCCCCTGAAGGCTTTCTCTCTCTGCACCCCCGAAGGCACTACCTCTAAGATACTACTGAAAACTGCATGTCCAGGGTGCAGTGAGAATGGAGCTCACTCCCTGCGGACATCCAAACGGCAGGACTGCAGAACCCGAGGGGGAGGTCTGATCATTGCCTTCCCCCCAATATCTGCTTTGAGCTGGTTAAAGTGGGTCTTACCTGGCAGGGGGGTAAGGTTTGTCCCCTGTTCCTTCCCAAAGCCGGCAGCCCCCTCCCCAGTAGGCAATGTTCAGAACGATAATCCCCTCCAGCTTCGGGAGAGTGATCCTGTCCCCATCCAGCTCCAACTGGGGGGGGGGAGGAAGAGCAGAAAATGAAGGATTTAGAGACAGCAGAGGCGGAGTTATTCCAACAATGACCCACCAACAGGAAGGAGGAACTGCCAGGGTACGGAGTAAGTGCACTGACTGGAAGGAGTGACTGGCCCAATGCCTTGTATCTTCAAAAGAAAGGATTCACATTTCTGTATATCTTTTCACAACCTCAATGTCCCAAAGCGTGTGACAGTAATGAAGTGGGTTTTATTAAGTGTCCTCACTGTTGTGATGTGGGAAACACAGCCGCCAGCAAGCAGTGACAAACAGCAATGTGATAACAACCAGATCATTTGCATTGTGATATTGTTTAGGGATAAACATTGGCCCAGGACACCAGAGAGAACTCGCACCCACCACCCCCCGCACCCACCCCCCTCCTCGCACCCCCCCCCACCTCGCACCCCCCCCCCCCACCTCGCACCCCCCCCCCCCACCTCGCACCCACCCCCCCCACCTCGCACCCACCCCCACCCCCTTCATAGTGAAGACCCAGTGAAACCGCAGTCCAGACTGAGCCAGGCAGTGGGGAACTCACCTCAATCTTCTGGTGCAGGTCCTTGCAGGCTTGAACTAAACAGTCCCTGGTCCCATAGAAGAAATAAACAGCCTTTGCAAAACAGAAAAGCAACGTGAGCTATCCCAGAATTGAGTTCAGTGAAGGAAAACACATCAGCCAGCCCCCGCCCTCCCGAGAACCACAGAGACCAGAGTTATTAGAATAAATACCTACACAGCTTTGATACACATTGACTCATGGGACGGCGCAGTGGTTAGCACCGCAGCCTCACAGCTACTGGACCCGGGTTCGATTCTGGGTACTGCCTGTGTGGAGTTTGCAAGTTCTCCGTGACCGCGTGGGTTTTCAACAGGTAAAATGGTCATTGTAAATTGCCCCTAGTGTAGGTAGGTGGTAGGGAATATGGGATTACTGTAGGGTTAGTATAAATGGGTGGTTGTTGGTCGGCACAGGTGGGCCGAAGGGCCCGTTTCAGTGCTGTATCTCTAAATAAAATAAAATAAAATTAGAGATGGTGACTGGATCAAAGAGCTTGCAGAGCTGAGCAATCTCAGTCTTGATATTACTGCTGGAAATTTGTTCCCAGGAGACATACAGCACAGGGTTAGATACAGAGTAAAGCTCCCTCTACACTGTCCCCCATCAAACACTCCCAGGACAGGTACAGCACAGGGTTAGATACAGAGTAAAGCTCCCTCTACACTGTCCCCCATCAAACACTCCCAGGACAGGTACAGCACGGGGTTAGATACAGAGTAAAGCTCCCTCTACACTGTCCCCCATCAAACACTCCCAGGACAGGTATAGCACGGAGTTAGATACAGAGTAAAGCTCCCTCTACACTGTCCCTTCAAACACTCCCAGGACAGGTACAGCACGGGATTAGATACAGAGTAAAGCTCCCTCTACACTGTCCCCATCAACACTCCCAGGACAGGTATAGCACGGGGTTAGATACAGAGTAAAGCTCCCTCTACACTGTCCCCATCAACACTCCCAGGACAGGTATAGCACGGGGTTAGATACAGAGTAAAGCTCCCTCTACACTGTCCCCATCAACACTCCCAGGACAGGTATAGCACGGGGTTAGATACAGAGTAAAGCTCCTCTACACTGTCCCCCATCAAACACTAACAGGACAGGTACAGCATGGGGGTTAGATAGAGTAAAGCTCCCTCTATACAATGCCGCAGAGGGCTGTACAGTTACACACCCCTCCCAAAGAGTTTCTACAGCCACTGTTGGGATCTGGTCTCCACATCACATTGCTGGTGACTCTCACCATTCAGCGAAGTCCCTCACACAGGACAGCTGCCACCCCTACTGAGTCCTAACACATATAGCTGTATGCAATCACTCACCTTATTAATAATTCGATTGGAAAACAGGAAGGGACTTTGCTGTCTGCATTCGTGGAAATTTAAAGCCATGAGTGCATCAGGGCCAACCGAGAAATAATTGTTCATTGAAAAAGTCTGGGAGGAAGGAAAGGGAACAGATTGGGAAGAGAACAGGAATATAATCGCAAGACAGTAAAACATGGATGGCACTGAGAGGCAGGCAGAGCTCACTTTGCATCAGGGACATGTTAACCCAGTACTGGAGCCCAGAGGGACAACTTACGTGGAGCCCGGGGGGTGGGGGGTGGAGAGGAGGAGGGCCGGAGGGGGGTGACGCAAGCCCACGGTGAGCAGGGAAGGGGCAAGCACAAGCTGGTGGGGCAAGAGACAGGGAGCAAGCAGCAGCATCTTCAGAATAAAACTAGATGGACCACCTGGCCTCGACCTAAGCACCAGCAATGAGGTCGACACCCCCTTCCCAGTTGAGTAAGTCCTCCTTATTAACATTAGCGGCAGGCCAGAAGATCGGGAAATTTTTAGAAACTAAACACTGAGAAATTAGAAAGGCTGTGTTTGCTAACAACCACTAGATGGCACAGTACTTGCACATGCACAAATGCAGGCTCTTCAACTGGAACGTCCGTGTCTTTGAGGTTCAGGCAGCTGCCAAGATTCAAGATGGCGCTGCTCAATTTATCACAGGAAATGCTTCTGGCTAGATCGTTCTAGCAAACTAACCTTACATGAAGTACATTTTCAACACACCTCCCTGCTCTCGTACCCACATCGCTGTCCTGGGATTACCACTTCCCTCCTCTTGACCACTCGCTCCCATGTTTGATCAGTCCCCACGCGTTGCCCGAAGAAGCAAGGCAGGCCGCAAGGGGTGACGGGGCAACGTAGGAGCGAGTGGCCGAGAGGAGGGAAGCGGTGCGGCCCAGAGCTAATGGCTGGATTGGGGGGGGGGGGGGGGGGGGGGGGGCGGAGAGCAAGTGGTCGGAGAGCAGACTGGCATGAAGCGAGGAACCATCGTCCAGGGGAGTGGGGGGGGAAGCAGCAAGGTCTGGAGCAAGTTGTCGGGGGGATAAAAGAGTTCCAGTCTCTCTGTCCCCCATTCTGCTGCTTCCTCCAGCCGAGTGATGCTTCATCATGCACGCGCAAAGATGGACCTGGCACAGATATGCAATGATGTAGGTGCTGTACGATGAAGTCATTCCGCACTTGCGCCACTAAATCCTGGCAAGTTGTAGCTGCGTATATGCGCGGCTTGACACACTAAGATGTCAGTGGGCCGGTGCATTGTCAGGAATCACTTTGAATTAGAGTACATGAGAGTAAACTAGCAAGAAATATAAAAACAGATAGCAAGAGCTTCCACAAGTATATAAAAGTATAGCTGAAGTGTTGGTTCTTTAGAGGATGAGACTAGGGAATAATGGACAACAAGGAAATGGAAGAGACTTTGAACAAATATTGCACATCTATCTTCACAGTAGAAGATCCCAAAAGCATCCCAAGAATTGCAGAAAATCAAGAGACAAAAGGGAGGCCGGGACTTAAAACAATCACTGGAGAAAAAGTACTAAAGGCTGACAAGTCCCCTGGACCTGATGGCCTGCATCCTAAGGTCCTAAAAGAAGTGGCTGCAGTTGCTGGATGCATTAGCTCTGATCTTCCAAAGCTCTCTAGATTCTGCAAAGGTGCCAACAGATTTGAAAACAGCAAATGTAACACCCCTATTCTAGAAAGGAGGGAGACAGAAAGCAGCAAACTGTAGACCAGTTAGCCTAACAGGTCATTGGAAAAATGCTGGAATCCATCATTAATGGGTCGGCGCAGTGGTTAGCACCGCAGCCTCACAGCTCCAGGGACCCGGGTTCGATTCTGGGCACTGCCTGTGCGGAGTTTGCAAGTTCTCCCTGTGACCGTGTGGGTTTCCTCCGGGTGCTCTGATTTCCTCCCACCTGCCAAAGACTTGCAGGTTGATAGGTAAATTGGCCATTACAAAATAAAAAAATTGCCCCTAATGTAGCTGGGTGGTAGGAGAATTGAGGGAAGGTGGGGATGTGAGAAGGAAAATGGGATTAATGTAGGATTAGTATAAATGGGTGATTGATGGTCGGCACGGACTCGGTGGGCCGAAGGGCCTATTTCGGTGCTGTATCTCTCTATGGCTCTAAGTAGTAGCAGGACACTTAGAAAATCGTAATACAATCAGACAGCACCAACATGGTTCTATGAAAGGGAAATGGTGTTAGAGAAATTTATTAAGAATTCTTTGAGGAGGTAACAAGTCAAGTTAAGAAAAGGAAACCAGTAGATATAGTGTATTTGGATTTTCAAAAGGCACTACATAAAAGGTTACTACTCAAAATAAGAGCTCATGTTTTTTTTTTAAATTCATGCATGGGATGTGGGCATCACTAGCTAGGCCAGCATTTATTGCCCATCCCCAATTACCCTCAAGGAGGTGGTAGTGAGCTGCCTTCTTGAACCACTGCAGTCCATGTGGGGTAGGTACACCCACAGTGCTGTTAGGAAGGGAGTTCCAGGATTTTGACCCAACGACAGTGAAGGAACGGCGATATAGTTCCAAGTCAGGATGGTGTGTGACTTGGAAGGGAACTTGCAGGTGGTGGTGTTCCCATGCATCTGCTGCCCTTGTCCTTCTAGGTGGCAGAGGTCGCGGATTTGGAAGGTGCGTTGCTGCAGTGCATCTTGTAGATGGTACACACTGCTGCCACTGTGCGTCAGTGGTGGAGGGAGTGAATGTTTGTAGATGGGGTGCCAATCAAGCGGGCTGCTTTGTCCTGGATGGTGTCGAGCTTCTTGAGTGTTGTTGGAGCTGCACACATCCAGGCAAGTGGAGAGTATTCCATCACACTCCTGACTTGTGCCTTGTAGATGGTGGACAGGCTTTGGGGAGTCAGGAGGTGAGTTACTCGCCTCAGGATTCCTAGCCTCTGACCTGCTCTTGTAGCCACAGTATTTATATGGCTGATCCAGTTCAGTTTTTGGTCAATGGTAGCCCCTAGGATGTTGATAGTGGGGGATTCAGCGATGGTAATGCCATTGAAAGTCAAGGGAAGATGGTTAGATTCTCTCTTGTTGAAGATGGCCATTGTCCAGCACTAGTGTGTCACTTGTCGGGGGCTGGGAACCTGAGGGGAGCTCAGATTA